>NW_028274822.1:77431316-77584379 GCF_037043125.1 Eumetopias jubatus | reverse complement strand
AGGGAAATGTGCTCCTGCTCTCAAAGGCTGTGTTTACCGCTCACAGCTCAGGATTGCAGCCATTTCCTAATAGTTTTCTAAGCAGGATTTCAGAGCAGCATGGAGAGAAAAAAAGATATGTATGACATCCTGAAGGAGGGAATAGAGTTCTGGGGTTAAAAAATTACAAAGGGACACAAGATAGGCAGATACTGAGAGGATCACTCTTAAGTACCATGGGGGTCTGCTGTAACTGTGTGACATTCATATCTAAAAAAGTGCCAGGTTTCTCAATATATTTCACTCCACCATGGTCCTAAAATGCCCCTGCAGTGTGCAGAAGGCCCCAGGTTTTTACCACTGTTTTAGTATTTTGAAAAGATGCATAAACCTCTGAGCTTGGCATTTCATGACTTGTCAACACTAGACATTTCATTCTCTATTCTGCAGTACAACCCCTAAAACTCCAAGTTCTTTTGTTTTCTTTTTTATATAATTCCAAAGCCACCACCAAAATCTGGCCTTTTTCAGCATCCAAGGCTAGGCAGTAGTTCAAATCTGATTCCTGGAATGTCTACCAAGTCTGATACCGAGTACATTACAAAAGAAAACATCTCTATAGAATTCTAGCTCACAGGGTTTTGCCCTCATCTTCCCTCTCAACACTAGAAAACTTTATAAGAAGCAAGTTGATGTTCTACCAAGGCTACACTACCAGTGCAGTTTCATTTGCAAGATACCTGCCTCAGTGGCAAGATGGCAGGGCTTCAGACTGTACAGGCTATTGAAAAGAAAGCCCCACATGTCCCATGCACTGAAGAATAACAACATTTCTTGGAGGCCAGACTGTGTGCTAAGTATTTTACATGCATCATCTCATTCAGTTTTAAAGGAACATACCTGAAACAAGAACTCGGAAATCAGATCTTCTTGTAGGAGGCCCATTCCTCCCACCGCGGGGCCACCCACCCCGACCGCCATAAGTCCTGGGGAACTCCACACGAAGCCGACACTGGCCATAATCATAACCATTCCTTCCATAAATTGCATCTTCAGCATCTCTGCAAAAAAAGGTTTGGAGTTAGTGCTGCTCAAGAGGCTGACTTCCCAGTGAGGGACCTGAGGAACAAGTATAAAAGGGAAACCTGGAGTCAGAAAAATAAAACAGTCTTGATGCACTACTGCTTTTGTGTGAAGACCTTTCATGATATTAGAATTAAACTTTACAACTGTCACACACACGGTTTTCTAGGTATGGAATGATAATAAAGGGGTAAATAGATGACTTATAAGAGGACTAATTTAGAAAAAAAAAATGTTGACAGAGGATTTGATTTCACCAGTATATTTATTTCTGTAACCCTATGAGCAGTTTCTCAAAATGCCCAGCACACACTAGTCCTTTAATATTCTTCAACAAGGCCCAGTACCATTAAGTATCTAGAAAGAAAAATTCATTTAAAAAGAAATCAGGGGTGCCTGGGTGGCTCAGTTGTTAAGTGTCTGCCTTCAGCTCAGGTCATGATCCCAGAGTCCTGGGATCGAGCCCCACATCAGGCTCCCTGTTTGGCGGGGAGCATACTTCTCACTCTCCCATTCCCTCTGCTTGTGTTCCCTTTCTTGCTGTGTCTGTCATATAAATGAATAAAATCTTGGGCGCCTGCGTGGCTCAGTTGGTTAAGTGACTGCCTTCGGTTCAGGTCATGATCCCAGGGTCCTGGATTCGAGTCCCACATCAGGCTCCCCCTGCTCGGCAAGGAGCCTGCTTCTCCTTCTGCCTCTGCCTGCCATTCCCCTTGCTTGTGCCCTCTCTGTCAAATAAATAAATAAAATCTTCAAAAAAAATGAATAAAATCTTCAAAAAAAATTTAAATCTTCAAAAGAAAAAAATCAGGCTCAAAAGACAGATGCTTTGTGTCTTGTGAGAAATACGCAACTCTCATGTGTACCTTTTCATCACAGTTTGGAAAACTAAATTGTGAAGACCACTCTCTGGGTACAGTTTTGCCAAAAGAGGAAATATTCCATGAAGTTACTTTCAGTCTTCCCTAGGACTCTAGGAGAACCAAGCTGGTTCTCCAGGACTGGATTGTTGAAAGAATGGCCTCAGAGCTTGGATGGACAAGCAGAGCCAAAGATGTACTAATGAAGGCATCATTCAGTTGTCACAGGCACATCATTATCGATATTCTAGTCGCAAGGTTAAAAGCAATGAGGACCACGACCAGTGCAACCCTGGCTGTATTTACAATGAAGTGAAGGAGAGGCAGAACTGCTAGGGTTGAAGTGCAGACTTTGAATACTGATTGACAAGTTCAAATCCTTTTTCTGCTACTGACTAGGTAGCCGTCTTCGGGTAAATGCTTATATCATTTTCACGTCTCTTAAATGTAATACGCCTATCTCACAAGGTTATTGTAAGGATTAAATATGATACTGTGTATGCAGTGCTTTGCTAGAAACTTGGCATCTAGTGTTATCAAAAGACAGCTTTTCTATTATGGAAGAAAGGAGGGAAGAGACGACAATGTAGCATACCATACAGAAGTTTGTGTTTTAAAGAGCAGCATAGGGGGTTCAAATCCTACCTTGATCCCTTACTAGCATTCTCTTTTATCAGCAACTCTAAATCTTCAGTTTCTTCATTTGTAAAATGTGGCTACCACTACCTTTTGTGGGTTTACTAAAGTGGTACTTGACACGTGGTGAGTGTTCAAAAAACACACTAGAAGTGTTACAGAAGGTTACAGTGTAACCTTCTCCAGTTTAGGTGTGAAAATACCTACTTCGCTTTTCAGACAAATGGCAAGGCGCTAAGAATGAGCTTTGTCAGTCATCAAAGCCTCAGGGTGCTTCCTACCTCCCTGTCCTCAGATGCCTTCCCTGCCCTATACCACCACACCAGGTAGGGAAGACACCTATGGACAGTCCTTGGGTGAAGCCTGCGGGGCGCAGACTAGGTAAAGCATTCCCTGGGTCATTGCTAGGAAAGAGAGTGGGCTCTTATTTACCCCCAAGTGCAGTGACCAGTCCATGCGGTGGCTTCTAAGAACCACCAACCGCAGTTTTGAAAGTTCCCAGGCCTTTTCTGGCTACAAGGTCGACAAAGTTTGCAAAATCACAAAGAGCCCCCTTTGAGCCAGTTTAGGGATCGAGAGCTTCCAAATGCTTGGGGCCCTAAGCATCTAGCGGTGCCTCCCTCATTAGAGGAGTGGCGTGAAATCAGAGACCCCCTCAGACCGTTTTAGAAGTTTTTCCATATCCCTGGTGCTTTTATAAGGACGAGGTCGTGGCCTTGCAGGGCGGGGCGCGCGCGGGTAGAGATCTGTTCCATCACAGAGACCCCTTTACGACCTCCAAAGGCGACCACATTCCCGCAGTCTGTTCCCCGCTAACGGCGAGTTCTGGCTGGGGGGAGGGGTAGGCAGGGAGGGGCGAATGGCCACTTCTGCTCTTCACCGAGTCCTCTCCCGGCTGGTTCCGGGCCGCGTCCCCAGAAGGGTGCCTCTCCAGCCGTGAGAGAGAGAATGATCGTATGTACCATCCCCGAGGCCGGTCTGGGCGGGCCGGGGCCCTCCAAACGCCCAGCTTTTGTGTTTTCAAGTAAAGTAAAAAAAAAGAAATAATCCTAGGGGAAGTGACGACGGAGCAAGGGACGGCCGGAGCCTGCGGTGAGAGGAGGCCTCATCCTCCACCCGGGGGCGCCGTGAGGGGTCTGCGCGGAGGGGGGAGGGGAGGCCCCGGAGGGGAGAGGGAAGAGGGAAGGCCGGGGCCCGCGGCCTCAGGCGGGCGGGCGGAGCGGGGCCTCACCGGGGGTCCTCGAAGCGCACGAAGGCGAAGGGCACGAGGCCGTGCCGGTTCTTGAGCTCGATCTCGCGGATGCGGCCGTACTTGTAGAACAAGTCCTCCAGGTCCTTCTCGCGCACGTCGGTCGGAAGGTTCCCCACGTAGATGCGCCCGTCTCCCTCGCCGCCGCGCTCGTCCGCCCAGCCCGACATCCGCACCGCCCGACGCCGCGGGCCCGCCGCAGCCCACGTCGCCGCCGCCGCCTCAGCCGGGGTCCCCCCGCAGCGTCCCCGCGGGCTTCGAGGCGCTCAGCCGCACTGCATTGTGGGAACGGCGGAGCGGAAGTGAAGGGGTCGGAGGAAGCAAAAGGAATTGTCTTAAAGGGGACGCGGTTGCGATGACTGCGCGTGCGTGCAGGCCGGCGCCCCCTGTAGGTGCGTGCGGGCCCGGGGGCAAAGAGAGGGAGAGCGTGGAGTCGGGCGAATTGGGTTCGATTTCTAGAATTCTCTGAAGGCAGTTCAGTCGCCGGCTTCATGGACAAGTGGCCGGGACATGGGCAAGTGACTCAGGCCTCCTGGGCCTCAGTTTTCTGCCTCTGTAGCGCTGTCTACCTCACAGGATTTTGTGAGCACCCCCTGAGGTGACGCGGGTAGTGGCCAGTGTCCGGCGGGGCGCCGGAGGGAGGGAGCCAGGCCCGGGCCGCAGGCTGACCCGGCTGCGGCCTGAAGGAGTCCGGGACGGTGGGCTGGGTGGGGCTGTCGCGGCCCACAGATTCAGGTCAGTAGCCCTCTGGGCGACCCTGCCCCCATTTTACAATCGCTTAGAACTGAGGGTCTAAGGTGGACTAAAGATGGGCGTGAGGGGCCTGAGATGGCCTCCAGAACTTGGGCTTGACATTCAGGAGAGACTAGGAGGGAGTACAAGAGTCTCAGCTATCTCAGCTGTCGCTATAGAGTGCCTCCCACTATTTGTGTTTTTAATCCTAACCAAAGATGATGGGATTCCGATATTACAGGGGAGAAAACTGAGGTCTCATAGTGGGGCCAGGATTAGAACCTGCAGCCATGCTCCCAGCCTGTGGGCCGAGCCTCTCAGGAGCTCAGGTAGACTGCCATCTTGGCACTTTTTCACATTTACCTCCTCATAGTTCAGGGCACTGAACCTGGGGACGTTACAAAGATAGACATCTAAAAAGAGCTTTGTATATTAAAAATGAAACCTGTGGGAAAAAAAAGAAACCTCTATGGATTGATGCCTGGACAGATACACAAAAGCAAATACGGCGGAATGTTAACTGTAGAATCCAGACGGTGCGTTCAGTATGTTCAGTGTACCATTCTTTCAGCCTTTTTGTATATCTGAAAATGTTTATAATAAATGTTGGGGGGGGGCGCCTGGGTGGCTCAGTCGTTAAGCGTCTGCCTTCGGCTCAGGTCATGATCCCCCGGTCCTGGGATCAAGCCCCGCATCGGGCTCCCTGCTCCGCGGGAAGCCTGCTTCTCCCTCTCCCACTCCCCCTGCTTGTGTTCCCTCTCTCGCTGTGTCTCTCTCTGTCAAATAAATAAATAAAATCTTTAAAAAATAAAATAAAATAAATGTTGGGGGGCAGGTATGAAACTTGTTAAAAACAAACTCTAGGGGCGCCTGGCTGGCTCAGTCACGGGTGACTCAGATCTCCGGGTTGTGAGTTTGGACCCCACGTTGGGTGCAGCGATTACTAAAACAAATAAACAAACAAACAAGAACTCCATTAATGCTAGCAATAGCAAGAGAATAAAACTAAACATTTAATCTGAAGGTACAGTAGTTGATTTGTAGTTATACCACCTCTGAGGCCTTTTTTTTTTTTTAAGATTTTATTTATTTATTAGAAAGAGAGAAAGCACAAGCAGCGGGAGCGCCAGGCGGAGGGAGAACCAGACTCCTCACTGAGCAAGGAGCCCGATGATGTGGGACTCGGTCCCAGGACCCCGGGATCATGACCTGAGCCACCCAGGCATCCCTTTTTTTTTTTTTTTAAAGTAGCCTCAAGCCCAGCGTGGAGTCCAAGGTGGGGCTTGAACTCAGGACCCTGGGATCAAGACCTGAGCTGAGATCAAGTCTCAAGCTCAGCAGACTAAGCCACCCAGGCGCCCCCACCTCTGAGCCTTTTAAAATTAAAAAAAAAAAAAAAATAGGCATCCTTGGGGCGCCAGGGTGGCTCAGTTGTTAAGCATCTGCTTCGGCTCAGGTCATGATCCCAGGGTCCTGGGATCGAGCCCCCCTTGTCCGGCTCCCTGCTCAGCAGGGAGCCTGCTTCTCCCTCTCCTGCTCCCCCCTGCTTGTGTTCTCTCTCTCGCTGTCTTTCTGTCTCAAATAAATAAAACCTTAAAAAAAAAAATAGGGGGCGCCTGGGTGGCTCAGTTGGTTAAGCGACTGACTGCCTTCGGCTCAGGTCATGATCCTGGAGTCCCGGGATCGAGTCCCACATCGGACTCCCTGCTCAGCAGGGAGTCTGCTTCTCCCTCTGACTCTCTTCCCTCTCGTGCTCTCTATCTCTCATTCTCTCTCTCTCAAATAAATAAATAAAAAAAAAATCTTTAAAAAAAAATAGGCACCCATGCATAACTACTGAGTGTATAACCTTTTTGGAAGGTAGATTGATGTTATACATCAGGTCCTGATAATATACATATAGCTCTTGGTCCAGTAATTTCACTTGTAGGATTTTATCATCAGGAAATAAGAAATCCTTACAATAAATTATGTATGTTCATTGCATTCTGTGCAATTAAAAAATTGAACCCCTGATAATAAGGGAGTGGTTCAACATAATAATTTTGAATGTTACATGGTTATAAAATGATATTTTGAAGGATATTAAGGTCATGGTAATTTAGTTATAATTAAAATGAATTTAAAATGTTGTTTAAGGACCACCTGCGTGGCTTCAGTCAGTTGAGTGGATGACTCGATCTTGGCTCAGGTCTTGATCTCACAGTTGTGAGTTTGAGCCTGCATTGGGCTCTGCACTGGGTATGGAGCATACTTAAAAAAAAAATGTTGGGGAGTAAGTCGGAGGGGGAGAAGAACCATGAGAGACGATGGACTCTGAAAAACAAACTGAGGGTTCTAGAGGGGAGGGGGGTGGGGGGATGGGTTAGCCTGGTGATGGGTATTAAAGAGGGCACGTTCTGCGTGGAGCACTGGGTGTTATGCACAAACAGTGAATCATGGAACACTACATCAAAAACTAATGATGTAATGTATGGTGATTAACATAGCAAAAAAATTTTTAATTTTAAAAAAATGTTTAATAAATACATTGGACACATGTAAGTATATGTTCTCAAGGAATCCATTAAATTGGTTGATACCAGTTGTGTCCAAAGAATGCAGTTGTGGGAACTTTCACTTTAGACCTTATACATCTCTGTAAAGTTAAAAATAGTTACTGCAACTATGTTTCATTTTTATATTCTGAAAAAAAAAAGGGAAACAAAATTTGAGCAGTACTATTCAGTTCTGTTCAAGGGAATACACACACACACACTCATTGGAGGTTCCTTAAAAAAATATATATATATATACACACACACATATATATTCATTGCTTATAGTGAGAAAGCATAGAAGAAAATAACTTTCCAAATGTTTGTGGAGATATCTCTTGTTGGAAATGATTTCTGTATTTTTATTTATGCTGTTCTGTATTTATCAAATTGTAATTCGCATGTACTACTTTTATAGTTGGAATAAAGCACAATAAATTATTTCTAAAATAAAACAGAACCATCTGTTGTATTCTGGATTATGTAAAGTTTCTATTTGTTCTTTGCTAGCCTTCAGAAGTCAAGCAGGAAAGAGCCTTGGCCAAATATGATCTTGAGTCAAAGTACAAAACCTTACAGGAGCTTACACATGCTAAAGGCATCCAGAAGTCCAGATGCCTCCCCATTTGGGGGGTGTGTTTAGGTGTGTTAATAGCACTATCTGACTCCTACCACTTCTACATAATTGTTGCCTGGAAAGACCCCCCCCCAAAAATGGTTGGAGACAATTTGGTTATCTCCTAGGAAAGAAGTGGAGTCAACTCAGTAGCCTACTAGGACTCAAGGTGGAAGATTGCTTATAAATAGTAATGATTCAGCTTATATTGTGCAGTCTCACAGCATGCAATCACCAGAGGGGTTCATGTCTAGCTTAGAAAATGTGCCCTGATGTGGAGATAGGGCCAAGTACAGCCTTCCAGAATTAGAAGGAACACAGCTAAATTGCTAGGGGGCATTTATGATCATCCATGGAACCCTAAAGGTGGATTTTTTTTTTTTTTCTGTGAACCCAGGTACTAACCTTTGCAGGTTAGAACACAAACAAGGCCAGAATCATGGGCTTAATGCTTAAGGGGCTAATGGGTTCCATTCTCTACTAAGGCCACAGACCCTAGGCAGGAACATGCTTTTAAGCTTTTGTTTATCTAGTTACTCAGCATCATTGAGTACAACGCTATAATTGAGGCCCTCTAAGAGGCCCAAGGCATGCAGTAATACAATTCTGTCGTGTAAGTGTATATTCAAGCTGCTATTCAAACAGCCGTTGAGAGCACATTTGTGATAAGGGTAAACTGCTGTGAGACCACCTAACAGTCTTAGAGATTATAAGGCAGGCTTCCAGGAGATGTTTAGGTTGAGCCCTGAAAGACAGTAGGAGTTAATCATAGGGAAAAAGGGGAGCATGACAGATCGCCCACATAGAAGAGAGCACAGGAGACCAGGGGTGATCCCCACTACCCTATGGTATGTCTGGGGCAGAGGGTTCAAGTGGGGGAGATGGAGGAGAAGGAGCTGGGGCTGGGGCTTGCGAAGCCTAGTAGACCATGTTCTGGAGTGTGGATTCTACTGAAAGCGGTGAGTAGCCATGAAGGGCTTTAAGGAGTTCTGTTGGGATGAGATAGTTTCAGAAGGAAATGGCAGCTGAAAGGATTAGAGAGACAGAGTAGGAGATATGGAGGAGGAGACCGAGAGCTAATTTGACTAGAGGGCAGCTGCGGGATAATAGGGGAAGAAACGGAGTGAGGGAGAGGGGTGGCCATACCTGCCATAATGAGGTGGGGAGAGAGGAGAGACGAGGGTTCTGTGTAGGAAGTACTGAAGCCCCTTCCTGGGACTTTACAGATCCCTTCATTTAAAACTACATTATCCATTAGTGATTTTGCAGTTGGATTCTTACTGTTCTGGGAAGATATGACAGTGTAGTCAGATTGGCCTAAAGGTGAATATAAAGGTAAGAACAGGGATAGCCCCACATGGCCCACTGACTAGCAGGTTACAGGGGGAAGTAACATGGGAGCCAGTGCAGGGAGACCCCAGCTGGGAGACCACTGCGGTTCTCCAAGCAAGAGATGCCAGTGGCCTGATGTAAGGTGATAGAGATACATACTAAGGAGGTGAGTTATCCCAAGGAAGCAATATCATAGGACATGGAGATAGACTGGATGTGGGAGGCTGGGTGAGGAGGAGTTCAGGTTGATTTCCAAGTTCTTGGCTTGAGGAACTGGTTATGCAGTGGTAGCATTCTGAAATGGGGAATAAAGCAGAAGGAAGTGATCTACATGGAATGGACAATGATGACGAGTTCTGATGCGTGTGAAGAACATAAGGAAAGATAAGAAATGTGACAGCTCTCGGCTCTATGTGCCTTCTCCACTAATTCTGGGTGTGTGACCTGACGATGGTGGATTGGCATCGGAGTTCTCAGATAGGACTGCTCTTTCTTTCTTTCCTTTTTTTTTTTTTAAGATTTTATTTATTTGACGGAGACACAGTGAGAGAGGGAACACAAGCAGGAGGAGCGGAGAGGGAGAAGCAGGCTCTCTGCTGAGCAGGGAGCCCGACATGGGGCTCGATCCCAGAACCCTGGGATCATGACCTGAGCCCAAGGCAGATGCTTAAGGACTGAGCCACCCAGGCGCCCCAGGACTGCTCTTTCTACAGGGATAAGCTTTCACCTGAAATACGTGGGAGCTCAATCCTAATATGAAGATAAGAATGTCACTCTTGGGCTTATCTTCAGATTGAAAAGAAGCCTTTGACCTTCACAGAGTGTTAAGAGTTAATGTATTTCCCACAGCAAGCCATTCACTAGGGAGTAGGGCAATGCCCAATAAAAAGTAATAATAAAACAATTATCAGTGGGGGATAAAACATTCTATGAACTGGCCCGTCTGGTTTTCTCCCTTTCCCTATGACATCAGTTCCCTCTGGCATCCCAGCAAAATGTTTTCTTCTGGGTCAGGCTCAGTCGTGAGTTTCTCCCAGACTCTGGTCCTTGGGAGCAGAGGACAGAAGAGGAAGTTGATGTGGGGAGTAAACCATCAGTAGGAGAATGAGTCACCTCAGAGAAACTGGTCCAGGCTGCTAGGGAGAGCTGTGGGTTGGGTCACTGTGGAATGTGTGCCTGGTCACATCACCCTGGGAGCTTTCTCTTTGTTATTCTTTGCCACTGTATTTGTATGACGGAATAAAATAAAACATATTCTGCAGAGCTACATAACAGAGAACTTCGCCGTGCAGGGGAGGAAGGGGAGAAGCAGCAGCAGACTAGGTTTGGAGGGGGTTTGGATGCAGAGAGCTCTCAGGAAGCGAGTGCCATGTGTGGGAGGATGAGAAGAGGAAAAAGATAGGAAAGATAATTCAAGAAGATTTGCAGTGTGTTGTGAATATTATTCCCCTTTGGTGTCTTCTTAAGAGATTGCAGAAGATCCTTAACATTGTTTTTCAGTTATTTTTGGATAATAAGCTGATGTTGTTGTGGTGGTTTTAAGATTTTATTTATTTATTTGAGAGAGAGAGCTAGAGAGTGGCAGAGGGAGAGGGAGAAGCAGACTCCCCGCTGAGCAGGGAGCCCGATGTCGGCTCCATCCCAGGACCCTGGGATCATGACCTGAGCTGAAGGTAGACACTTAACCAGCTGAGCCACGCAGGGGCCCCTAAGCTGATGTTTTCTTTAAATGTGGCTGGATAGGTAAGAATCACCCTTTACATGAGGAGGAACAATTAAAGCAGTGAGCATACTGAATTTGTAGCAGCTTTGTTGCTTTATTTTTGTCAACTTGCTGTTTTCTGAGATGAAGTCCTCAAATTGCTTATCATATCAGGGCTTCTTTTTCTTGGATTCTGGGGCCTCAGCAATCAGTGAATGACTGACTACCTCCCCACCTAACCCCCACCCCAACCCTGCAAAACTGTAAAAGTTGTAAAGTTGGATGCAAACTATTGCATGTGAACAGAAAAGCCTTTATTCTGGGGAGAATATGCATGCAGTGCTGTCCAGTAGAACTTTGTGTGATGATGGAAACATTCTATATCTGAGTTCTGTGTGGTAGCTAATTAGCATCATGTGGCTCTTGAGCTCTTGAAATGTGACTACTGCAACTGAGATACTGAACTTTTTTTTTTTTAAAGATTTTATTTATTTATTTGAGAGAGAGTGAGAGAGAGCATGAGAGGCAGGAGGGTCAGAGGGAGAAGCAGACTCCCTGCTGAGCAGGGAGCCCGATGTGGGACTCGATCCCGGGACTCCAGGATCATGACCTGAGCCGAAGGCAGTCGCTTAAACAACTGAGCCACCCAGGCGCCCCGAGATACTGAACTTTTAATTGTATTTAATTGTAATTAGTTAATATTACTTTATTCCTTTATAAAGATATATTTACCTTAGAGAGAGAGAGAGAGAAGCAAGAGGAGTTGGGGGAGGGGCAAAGGGAGCTGGAAAGAGAGAACTCAAGCAGACTCCCTGATGAGCACGGAGCCCCACAACATGGGGTTCGATCTCACAATCCATGAGATCATGAACTGAGCCGGAATCAAGAGTCAGATGCTTAGCCGACTGAGCCACCCAGGCGCCCTTGTTTATATTAATTTAAATAGCCAAATGTGGCTAGTGGCTACCATATAGGGTGGGGCAGTTCATCATTCTCAAAGATCTGTAAATCTACATCCCCCCAGAAAAGGTTAAGAACCACTGAGACCAGTCATTTCCCCTTACAGCAGCCATGTTACATTGGCACATAGTAGGTGCTGTTAAATAACAATAAAAAATTTAAATTTTAAGATTTAATTGGCTTTAGGGGCGCCTGGGTGGCTCAGTTGGTTAAGCGACTGCCTTCGGCTCAGGTAGTGATCTCAGGGTCTTGGGATCGAGCCCCGCATCGGGCTCCCTGCTCCGCGGGAAGGCTGCTTCTCCCTCTCCCACTCCCCCTGCTTGTGTTCCCTCTCTCGCTGTCTCTCTCTCTGTGTCAAATAAATAAATAAAATCTTAAAAAAAAAAGATTTAATTTGCTTTATTTTTTTTTTAGTTTATTTATTTATTTTTAGTAATCTCTACACCATTGTGGGTTGAACTCAGGACCCTGAGATCAAGAGTCACATGCTCCTCTGACTGAGCCAGCCAGGCGCCACTCTAATTGGCTTTATTAGTTGATTCATGAATCAGGCAGCATCCAGTCCAGCAAGTAAACGAGAGCTCCAAAGGGCTACAGAAAAGGAAAGGTTTTTAAAGGTAGAGAGGGAATGGAAAGAAGCAAATGATTAGCAAAGAATCCATTGTTTTAGGCAAAGTCACCCTCCCAAGGGGAACTGAAGGGGTCTATCAGTAAATTTCCTAGTGTTAACCAGAAAATTCCCACGTTGACTGGTTAAACATTACATTTCTGGGGGGTTGAAACTACCGTTAGGTTAGCCATTAAGTCCTGCTTTACTGACTTGGGGTCTTTACCTCAGTGACACCATTTTGGGCCTGTGGTTTTCTTTTTAACAGTGCTTAATAAACACCTGTTGACTTTATTAACTAGTACTTAAAAAAGAATTATTCTGGCTCCAGAAAAGGGGAACTGAGGTACAAAATGACAGAAGGGCTCCTGCAGTTCACTAAGTTTTATTTTCTCAGCTCCAAATTCCTTACCCTCAACCCAGAACTATTCCCTAAACACGCTCCACCCTATCACATACCTTTGAAACTCATTTTATGGCAGAGCAAACCAGCAACACAAGCAAAGGGTTGAAGGTGTGCAAAATGATTAATGACAGTGCTAATGATATATTTTTTTTGATGCAGCAAGAAGATGCATTTGTTTAATAGAATTCTAATATTTTTGGACTCGAACCAGTTTTGTACTAAGCAGATTTTTAATGAACTCTGTCCATATAATTTGGTAACAGCACCTCAAAAATAAAAACATTCTTTAAAGGTATATATATATATAAATGAAATATCTGGAGGTTTTTTAAAAGTAAAAAAAAAAAAAATGAACGCAGAGCCAAGAAGCTTCTAAGCCACACATCACTTAGTGCTAACACATGCACAGTAACTGAACTTCCTTCTGTCTGGCTGAGGCTGGCTCTCCCCTTTAGTCAGCCTGTGTGCAGGACTTCTGTGAATGTCGCACTAACAAACATTCCCCGGAGCAAGGCAGCTGGAGACCAGTTTCTTTTGTTACCCCATCCTTTCCTTTGGGTTGACAGTTGTCTTGTGACAGACTCCTTGAAGGTCCCTGCAGGAAACCAAGATTTGGTCCCTTATGGAATGCTCCTTACCCAGCTCTAAGAGCCCACAGTGCTGTATGTGGCCTCTGGGACTTTGGTGGCTCCCCCACTCCTTGCGCACTTGACATTTGTTCATTCATTCAACTGATATGGGTTGAGCCACAGAACGGCCTGGCTCTGTGGTGGGCGCCAGGGACAAAACAGTGAACAAGACCCAAAGTCTGGGGCGCCTGGGTGGCTCAGTCGTTAAGAGTCTGCCTTCGGCTCAGGTCATGATCCCAGGGTCCTGGGATCAAGTCCCACATCGGGCTCCCTGCTCGGCGGGAAGCCTGCTTCTCCCTCTCCCACTCCCCCTGTTTGTGTTCCTGCTCTCGCTGTCTCTCTCTCTGTCAAATAAATAAATAAAATAAAATCTTAAAAAAAAAAAAAGACCCAAAGTCTGCCCTCACAGCGTTCATGGACAACAAAAAGGAAATTGTAACAAAGTAGGATATGTGCCACAAGAAATAACGGGGTGCTTCTGTGTCTCTTGACCCAGGCCGGAGTGGGTATTCAGGGAAGGCTTCCTAGAGGGAGTGGCTTTTGAGACCTGAAGAACTAGCTGGTGTTAGCCAGGTACTGAGGAGAGAAGGAAGAGCTTGTGCAAAGAATTAGCTGGGAGGGCCAAAAAGAGCTTGGTGCTCTGGGGGAGGCTCAGTAGCTCAGCACAATAATGGCCTGAGTTGGGAGTGAGGTGTGTTCTTTCTACCTCTAGAACCATAGGTGACTTCTGGTGAGAAGCCCTAATGTAAATCAGAGCCTGGCTGGGTTAGGGTATATATCTAAGTCCTGAGTATTTCAGCTGCTCAGTAGAAATCGGTGTGAGTTGCTTTACCATACAAATGTTTATTGTATATCCCTGAATAGGATGATTGTAAAGGGGAGTAGGCTGGGGGGAGGGGAAGGCCTGAGGGGACTCTAGTCTCACAGTCTCTGAGGGGACCCTGAATAGCAAAAGGGTGCTTGTTTGGGAACCAAGAGAGCAGAACTGGACCAAGCAAAAATCCAATGGATCCCTCCTGGCCCTTGGGAAGAAGGGCCAGCTGTATTCGAAATGCTAGGATGTTTATTTTTTATTTTTTTTTATTTTTAAAGATTTTTATTTATTTATTTGAGAGAGAGAGAATGAGAGATAGAGAGCACGAGAGGGAAGAGGGTCAGAGGGTGAAGCAGACTCCCCGCTGAGCAGGGAGCCCAATGTGGGACTCGATCCGGGGACTCCAGGATCATGACCTGAGCCGAAGGCAGTCGCTTAACCAACTGAGCCACCCAGGCACCCTGCTAGGATGTTTATTAATAATAACTATGATTCCCTGATAACTGGAAGCAACCTCCAGGTCCATCCAGTGAGATGGACCTGTCACAGGGGAAATGTGGAGGCCTGAACACTATGCAGATGTTACAAAATCCAAGTCCATATATGCAGGTATGGAAAGATCTTCATGATATTTATAGAACATCTACTGTGTGCACTGGCCTAGATACTAGGGACTCGGCAGTGGAGGAGACAAAGCGTCTGCCCCCTGGAGAGAGCCCCATCTCCACACCCCTTATCTTGGCTCTTCATCAGGTGCCTCCCCCAACTTCTCCTCATCTCGCACTACTCCTCAGCCAGCTTCTCTGTGTCTGAAAGCCTGCACTTGATCTTCACAGGGGCTACGACTTCTTGGAACATTGATTTCTCCACCTCTGCCTCCCCAGTCTTTTGCTTGGCCAAACCCTCTGTGGCCTCCAGATCCCTGACTTGGTGAGTTTTGGTGTTCAGTGGTAGCAAGAACTCTATGACCCCAGACTAGAACTGTCCTCCTAATTTGTACCTCTGAAAGGCTTAGTTGTGTTGCTGATTTGCAAACTCTTTTGGGGGAAAGGGGGCAGAGGGAGAGGGAGAGAGAGAATCTCAAGCAGACTGCCCACTGAGCACAGAGCCCCATGCAGGGGCCTGATCATAACCTGAGCCAAGGTCATGAGTTGGATGCCTAACTAACTGAGCCACTCAGGTGCCCCAGGAGAGAGAGAACCTTAAGCAGGGCTCCATGCCCAGCGCAAAGCCCTACCCGGGGCTCAATCTCACAACCCGGGGCTCAATCTCACAACCCTGAGATCATGACCTGAGATGAAATCAAGAGTTGGACGCTTAGCCAACTGAGCCACCCAGGCACCCCATGATTTATCTAAGCATAATCTAGCATCTTTCTATCAACATCTTGTTGGTAGTTTAATTGGGATGGTGTTAAATCTATAAATTTACATGTGGAAAATTTTTTCATTCTTGCTATATTTGGCCTTCCCATCCAGAACCTTGATGTTACTTTCCATTTATTCACAACTTTTCTTTTCTCCTATTTGTGGCTTATATATATATATTTTTAAAGATTTTATTTATTTATTTGACAGAGAGAGAGAGAGCACAAGCAGGGGAAGCAGCAGGCAGAGGGAGAGAGAGAGAGAGAAGCAGGCTCCCTGCTCAGCAGAGAGCCCGATGTGGGGCTCGATCCCAGAACCCTGGGATCATGACCTGAGCCAAAGGCAGACGCTTAACCATCTGAGCCACCCAGGCGCCGGTGGCTTATAATTTTTATATCTGTTGAAGTCTGTACATCTAGCACTGTGCTAATACCCAGAGACTTCCTCTGGTGTCTTTTTTTTTTTTTTTGACATGTAATGTGTCATTTTTCCATATCAATTATCCAACACCAACTTTGTGTCCAACAATTCAATTCAGTTCTTTTTTCAAAAGACTTTCTTTATTTGAGAGAGAGAGAGAGCATGAGTGGTGGGAGGGGGGCAAAGGGAGAGGGAGAGGGACAAGCAGGCTCCCTGCTGAGTGCAGAGCCCAATCTCAGGGCCCCCGAGATCATGACCTGAGCCAAAGGCAGACGCTTAACTGACTGGGCCACCCAGGCGCCCCAATTCAATTTAATTCTGACACTACCCAGAGTCAGCGCAGAACCCCACAGGTTAAGGGCTCAGTCCTGCAAAACTTATCCTTCCTTTAGGCAAGGGCCACAAATGGGGTTCCAGTATACCCAGTTCTTTTTCTGGCTGACTACAAATTTAGGGCTTCCCACAGACTGAATGTTTATGCCCCTCCCCCCCAGTGTGATAGGATTAGGAGGAACGGCTTTAGGGAAGTATTAGGCCATAAGGGGTAGAACTCTTAAGAAACTCTTAAGAATTGGACTGGGGTCCTTATAAAAGAGACCTCAGAAAGTCCCTTTCTCCTTCCACCGTGTGAGGACAGAGGGAGAAGACAGCTGGCTATAAACCAGGAAGAGGGCTCTCACCAGACGCCAACCATGTCAGCACCCTGATCTTGGATTTGCAGCCTCCAGAACTGTGGAAATGAATTTTGGTTGTTTCTAAGCCCCCAAGTCTATGGTGTTCTCTTATAGCAGCCCAAGCAGACTAACACAGAAATCCTGGGCATGGAGGTGGTTTTTCGAGCCATGAAAATAGAGACTATGAGAAGTGGCCCAAAGAGTGAGGCCGGGGACACTCCTTCCTTCAGAGGTCAGGGAGAAGAGGCGGGCAAGCAGCTGAAGCTGAGGATGGGCACCCAGGGAGAGAGGAGAACGGTGAGAGTCCCGGGGATCCTGGAACCCAAGCAAATAATGAGCTTCAGAAGGGAAAAAAGCAAACTGTGACACAAGTACATCAATGTAAGTGCTGAGAACTGGTCACTGGATTTAGCACATGGCAGTCACTGGTCACCCTGATAAGCTGTTTTGGTGCAGTGACTTGAGGAGACAATGGGCAAAAGTCCCTCTGGACTGCTGTAATAAAATACCACTGACTGGGTGGCTTATAAGCGAGCAAAATTCATTTCTCATAGTTCTGAATCAGAGACATTGAAATAGTAGTTTCCCTACCCCCTCCGCATCCACAGTTTCACTTTCCCGGGTTCCAGCTTCAGTCTGGAAGCAGATGATCCTCCTCTGACTATTCTCAGAAGGTCAATAGGAGCCTAGCTTCGTCACAATGCCTGCCATTCACCTCAATTCATCTCATCACACAGGCATTTTATCATCTCACTTCAAAAGAAAGGGAAGTTCAGCACAATAGGATAGTTTGAGAGAGAGATCATCTTCACACAACTTTTACGACAGTTCTATAATTGTTCTACAGTTATAATTGTTCCATTTTATTGTTAAGTGTTACTAATTGTTAATTATTGTTAGGTAGCTATTCCTGTTAATCTCTTACAGTGCCTGATTCATAAATTAAACTTTATCATAGGTATGTCTGTATAGGAAAAACATAGTATATATCTAGGATTCTGTACTCTCTGTGGTTTCAGGCATCCACTGAGCATCTTGGGACGCATCCTCCATGGGTAAGGGGGCACTAACTGTGTAGGCAACTCTTTGGAGGAGAGCTGAATGGGGTGGTAGCTAGAGGAGAATGTAGAGTGAAGGAAGGCATTTATTAAAGATGGAGAGTGTTGTAGGATGTTTGTACACTAATGGGAATAATCCAGTAGATGGGGGAAATTAATGATGCAGGATTTGACACACTGGCCATCACAGGAGTGAGAGGAGATGGTCTCAGGGCCAGGGAGATGGCCTTAGGTAGGAGCACTCATGGTTCATGCCTGGTACCTGGAGGGGAGGCAGCGTGTGCATACAGATGTGCATGGGCAGGGAGCGATCGTGGGGGGAATGTAGGGAAGATGCTTGTAGAATGAAGCAGATTTATATGTCGTGACATGGAAAACTCAGAATCATCTCATTTTGGTAAAAAGAAAGAAAAAAACTATTCTATGCATTTAAAAAAATCTAATTTTAACAGTTGTTATCTTTGAGTTGTTAGATTACCAGGAATGTTCTTTTCCAGAGTCTAAACTGCTGCAGCGTTTGACTTTATACAATGAGTACCTATTACTTCTGAAAATAGAATAAAACAAAGATTATTTTTAACTTTGAAGGATGTTCATCAGAACAAAGTGTTGTTACGATACTGAAAAACTGGAAACAACCCAAGTGTCCAAGGATAAGGGATTGTTTCAAAAAGTGATTGATGGAAAATAGTTATGGATGGACTATTAAGAAGCTATTGAAAAATTATGTTGGGGGCACCTGGGTGGTTCAGTTGGTTAAGTATCTGCCTTCAGCTCAGGTCATGATCCCGGGGTCCTAGAATGGAGCCCCACATCCGCTCCCTGCTCAGTGGGCAGTCTGCTTCTGCCTTTCTCCCTGCTTGTGCTCTCTCTCTCAGATAAATAAATAAAATCTTTTTAAAAAAGAAAAATTATGTTGTAGAAGGTTTTTAAGGACATGGAATAGCATGTAACAAAAACTATATTTATAGGGGCACCTGGGTGGCTCAGTCAGTTAAGCGTCTGCCTTCAGCTTGGGTCATGATCCCAGAATCCTGGGATCGAGCCCCGCATTGGGCTCCTGGCTCAGTAGGAGGTCTGCTTCTCCCTCTCCCACTCCCCCTGCTTGTGTTCCCTCTCTCACTATGTCTCTCTCTGTCAAATAAATGAAAAAAAAAATACTCAGAACACTTACATTAGCTTATAGTTGGTCAAAATCATCTAACACAAATCCTATTTTATAATAAAATGTTGACTAGCCCATTTAATTTATTAAACACTGTACTGAAAGTGAGAAGCAGAATGGCTGTTCGTGTATCATCAGTCTTTTACCCTTGCGATTGCACGGCTGACAGGAAGCTGTGGGTGAGAGCATATAGTACCACATATCGCCAGCCTAGGAAAAGATCCAAAATCAAAATTCAAAGTATGGTTTCAACTGAATGTGTATCACTTTTGCACCATTGTAAAGTCAAAAAATCTTAAGTCTAACCATCTTCTAAACCAGGGACTATCTGTAATATCTCTGGAGTGGCTCCTAGAAGAAACAGACTTTTATGTCCAGCCTTAAATCTGGCTTTGAGATCCCCAGATGCCAATTTTGGGGGCACCAAGGATTCTACTCTTCTGAGAGAGGACATCCCTCCTGCCCTGAAGGGAACTGGGGCCCTACAAACAGATGTCTAAAATGGAGCAACCTAGAGACTGAGGCAAAGGGGCAATAGTCAAATACTTCTTCAGTGGTGACTTGGCTGCCACATTGGCTCCCCTGCCCTGGCCTACCCTTCTTAGTGACCCTATGATCATGTGAAGCCCAAGCTATAGCCTTTCAGGGCCAATGGTGGCCCCAGGACAGAGTCCATGTGTCTTAGCTAGGCTCACAAGACCCTGAAGGTCTGGCTGTTGCCCACTCCCACCCCCCCATCCGGCTTCATCTCTCCCACTCCCCCAGATCACTTCTCTGTAGCCAAGTTGGCCTTCCTGAGCTCTCAACCTCCTTTGAGCCTTCAGGTCATTGTGCTATTCCTTTCACCTGAGAAGCTTCTGCATGTCCCCTTCTGCAAGCTCGTCTTCGTTTAGATTGCTCCTCGGATGTGACTTCCCAGGCAAGCCTTCCTACCTCCCAGGCTAGGGCCCAGCCCTTGTTTTTTTTTTTTTTTTTTAAGATTTTATTTATTTGACAGAGAGAGATACAGTGAGAGAAGGAACAGAAGCAGGGGGAGTGGGAGAGGGAGAAGCAGGCTCCCCACAGAGCAGGGAGCCCGATGCGGGGCTCGATCCCAGGACCCTGGGATCATGACCTGAGCCGAAGGCAGACGCCCAACGACTGAGCCACCCAGGTGCCCCATGGGCACAGCCCTTGTTAACAGCTCTCATACTAGCCTACATTCTCTGTCATTGCATTTGTCACAACTGTAATCACATCATCATATGCATCTTGTTCAATGCCCACCTCTTCCACATACAAAATGTAAATACCATTAGTATGGAGCCGTATCTGACTTACTTCCTTTCATGATCCTAGTGCCTAAACAGGGGCCTTGTACAAGTAGGTGCTCAATAAGTATCTGTTGAAAAAAATAAGTGACTAAGAGGCAGGGTGGGAACTCCCAATGTTTATCCTCTAAGTGGCCAAAGCACTTAGACAGGAAAAATTAAATAAGTAATGGAGCGTCTCTTGGGTAGGTGCCTAGGGATATACATCTCTGTACCTAGCACCTACCTTAGGGCCTGGCCCATTTTAAAAGCTCAGAGAATGTTGTTAGCTGAATAAGCATTACCTCTTCCATCTTCATGTATTCCTCCCTCCATGATGAGCTCATCCAGTCTCATGGCTTTAAATGTCACTTATAAACTGATGACTCCCCAAATTATAGCACTGGCCTGGACCTCTTCCCAGAACTCATATATCTAACTACTTATTTGACACCTCCCCTTGGAATGTCTAATAGGCATCTTAAACTTAACATAGCCAAAACAACTTTTTGTTTCTGTTTTGTCCAGCCTTCCTCAACCCAATCTATTCTTCTCATTGTTCAGGCCACAAGATTTGGAGTCATGCTTTGACTCCTCTCTTTCCTCACACCTTGCATTCAATTAATCAGCAAATCTGTCAGCTCCACCCTCAGAATATATCTAAAATCTAACCACCTCTATTCCTACCTCTGTCTGGTTCAAGCCATCTGATGCAATAGCCTTTACCTGGCCTCTCTGCCCCCACTGACTTCTCCACACTCTATCCTCCACCCATTCATCTAATCTTGGCTCAAATGGCACCTTCTTGGAGAGTCCTTCCCAGAAACCTCTATTTAAAACAAGACTCCTCATCCTGTCACCCTTGGTTCTCTTCTTCTACTTTATTTTTATCCATTGCACTTACCAGGGTATGACATATTTTTGCTTGTTTATTATCTTTATTCTCCTGTTAGAATATAGGTTCCATGAAGATGGGATATTGTGCATTTTGTTCTCTTGTACATTCCTTTAAATTTTTTTTTTTTTTATTAGAGACAGAGCACGCATGTGGGTGAGCAGGGTCGGGGGTTGGGGAGTGAGCAGCAGAGGGAGAGAAAGAATCTTAAGCAGGCCCCACGCTCAGTGTGGGGCCCAATGCAAGTGCTCCATCTCATGACCCTGCGATCATGACCCGAGCTGAAATCAAGGGATGCTTAACCAACTGAGCCACCCAGGCAACCCTCTTGTACATTCCTAATCGGGTTTTGGTTACCAATTACTATATATGGGGCGGGGGGTTTTCCCTCACACCAACAAGCAATTCTCTGGACACCAGCTTGGTGTCCTACAATTCACCTCAATTCTGACACTCTATGTGGAGATAGCATTAGAATCCACAGGTTAAGGGCCCAGTCCTGCAAGACTGCCCCACCCATCCCACAGCAGAAGCCAGTCACAGGCCCAGGTTGTTACCTGTACTACTACTACTACTTCTTCTTTTTCTTCTTCGTGTGTGTGTGTGTGTGTATGTGTGTGTGTATGTGTGTGTGTATGTGTGTGTATGTGTGTGTATGTGTGTGTGTATGTGTGTGTATGTGTGTGTATGTGTGTGTATGTGTGTGTATATGTGTGTGTATGTGTGTGTATGTGTGTATATGTGTGTATGTGTGTGTATGTGTGTGTATATGTGTATGTATGTGTGTGTATATGTGTGTATGTGTGTGTATGTGTGTGTGTGTATGTGTGTGTGTATGTGTGTGTATATGTGTGTGTATGTGTGTATGTGTGTGTGTATGTGTGTGTGTGTGTGTGTGTGTGTGTGTGTGTGTGTGTGTGTGTGTGTTACCTATACTTCTAACTGGCTATAAATCAGAGGTTTCCATGACCCTCTCCTTGGGTTTGATTAATTTGCTAGAGCAACTCACAGAACTCAGAGAAACATTTTATTTACTGGATCAGCAGTTTATTATGAAAGGATGTAAAAGGAACAGCCAGATGGAAGAGACACACATAAGGCTAAGTATGGGGAAAGGGCTCAGAGCTGCCACACCCTTTCCCAGCCTGCCACTCTCCCTGCATCTCCACATGTTCACCAACCCAGAAGCTTTCCAAACCCTGTCCTTCCGGGTTTTTATGGAGGCCTCAAAACAGTCATGATTGACTAAATCATTGGCATTAGTTATTATTGAACTCAACCTCCAGCCCCTCACCCCTCCCTTGGAGGTCAGAGGTGGGGCTGAAAGTTCCAACCTTCTAACGGTTGGCTCCACTGGCAATCAGCTCCAATCCTTAGGTACTTTCCAAAAGTCACTTTATTAACATAAACATAGTAGAGAAAGACTTGTTATGATAGCAAGACACCCAATTCACCCATTTCACCCATTTCAGGAACTGAAACTAGAGACCAAATGTTATGACAAAAGATGCTGCCACAGAGACACAAACTGATTACAAATAAAGTGATACAATAGCTGAGTTGTGTTTAAAAAGGAAAAAAAAGGGGGACGCCTGGGTGGCTCAGTTGGTGAAGTGTCTGCTTTCGGCTCAAGTCATGATCCCAGGGTCCTGAGATCAAGCCCTGCATTGGGCTCCCTGCTCAGTAGGGAGCCTGCTTCTCCCTCTCCCTCTGCTGCTCCCTCTGCTTGTGCTCTCTCTCTCTCTCTGTCAAATAAATAAAATATTAAAATAAAATAAAATAAAATGGAAAAAAAGATGCTGCCATTTCTCTAACTGCTCAGGAAATTCCAAGGTTTTCGGAGCTCTGAGCCAGGAACCTGGATGAAGATCAAATATATATTTTTCATTATAAGTCACAATATCACAATCCTCCACACCCAGAACAATGACCGACACCTAGTTCTCTCTCAAAAATCTCTCAGTGGGCGCCTGGGTGGCTCAGTTGGTTAAGCGACTGCTTTTGGCTCAGGTCATGATCCTGGAGTCCCGCGATCAAGTTCCACATCGGGCTCCCTGCTCAGCAGGGAGTCTGCTTCTCCCTCTGACCCTCCCCCCTCTCATGTGCTCTCTCTCTCTCTCTCTCATTCTCGCTTTCTCAAATAAATAAATAAAATCTTTAAAAAAAAAAGAATCTGTTCTCCTTTAAAAAAAAATCTCTCAGCAGTCCCTAAAATCTTTTTTTTAAGATTTTATTTATTTATTTGAGAGAGAGAGAGAGAGCACAAGCTGGGTGAGGGCAGAGAGAGAAGCAGATTCCCCGCTGAGCAGAGAGCCCCATGTGGGACTTGATCCCAGGACTCTGAGATCAGGACCTGAGCCGAAGGCAGATGCCTAACAGAGCCACCCAGGTGCCCAAGTCCCTAAAATCTTAAAAAAAAAAAAAAAATCTTTCAGCAGTCATGAATGAAAGTCTGAATGAACTCTTGAGTTCTGGAGAGACAAGTTTCTCCCTGTCAGTGAAAAAGAATGCAGATGCCAGAAATCAGATACCCACAACTTGTTCCTTTGTCTGGGCCCTAGAATAATTGAGATTTAACTGGTGGCCATTTTGCACATAATTAAAGAGTGGTACTGAGGTCCCTAGTGAGTCAGAGGGGGCTGTTAGCTCCCAGAGCAAGTACAGGTCCTGCTTCTTAGCGCACACTGGAGGGAACTTGTTCTGTAATTGTTGGATGTCCCATCCCTTCATCTATAGTAGGCCTGCCTGCCTTGTGGTCTTTACAAGGGGCTGTGAATTTGGCATTCATGAAATTTGGACTCAGTCTAGATTGTTTACAGCAGTCATTCTCAACTGGGACCATTTCACCCTCCAGGGGACATTTGGTGTTGTCTGCAGACATTTTTGGTTGATAATTGGGCATGAAATGCAATTGGCGTCTAGTAGGTAGAGGCTATGGATGCTGAGAACATCTTCCAAAGCACAGGATGGCTCCCCAACAAAAAACTTTCTGGTCCAAAATGTTAATGCCAAGGTGGAAAAATCCTGGTTTAGGGTAACATTAATAATTGGTAGCTGGCATCGTTGACTTTTGCCATGTGCCAAGTCTTGCACTATATAATTTATATGCACCATCTCAATCTCCAAATTGTCCCTGAGAAACAAGGACTATTGCAATCCCCATTTTACAAATAAGAAAACTGAGGCTCAGAGAGGTGGACTCACTTACCTAAGGTTACACACTTTAGTTGGGGTAGAACCGGGATGCATACCCAAGCCCACGTGGCCTTTTAGCCTCTGCTCTGCGTTGCTCTGCCCACTAGTTGGAAGCTGAGTGGGGTGAACTAGGCCTTTCTGGATGTGCCTGAATTCATCTGCTGCCCCCCATGGACAGAAGGCTGAGCAGTGAGCCTTCAGAAGGGTCTGTCCACTCAGGCAAGGTTTGGCTATCGGCCAGGGAGATTTTTCTTCCCTGAGTTGTCCTAGCCTGTCTGGCCTCACTCTCCCTGCACTGCAGTACAGTACTTGGCTCTAAAGCTCAGTTCCCCTGCCAGCCCCAGGCTAGTGCCAGCTCTTCTCTATGGGGAGGAACTTTCTGGATTCAGACCTAGGCCTTATGCACTCTCCCATGGAGCCCATCCTTTCTGGGCAGGAGTCCTTGAATCAATTCTGGGAGTTGCAAGGTCACATCTCACATGTCCTTTCAGGTAAGGGAGGGCTAGGGCTGCTAGGTTGATGACAGAACTGGTCCAAGATAGGGCTTGAGGTCCCAGGAAACCTTGAAAAATGATTGCTGGACATGGCTGGGAACAGTGTAATCCTGGACCAGTGGCAAGCAGAGGTGGAGCAGGCTGTGGTCTTTTCTAGCCTATTTGTGGGAGGGTAGAGCTCCAGGCCCTGCAAGGGATCCCTCAGCCTGCTTATGAATAATCTCAAAGGTCTTTCTGAAGGCCCTGGGAAAGTGTGGTGGCTAAAATACAAAGGTAGTTTGTCCAGGGAAGATCAAGACAGTCAAGGGCCAATCTAGGGTCAAGTGTGAAAGGAAGCAATGTTGAATTAGTTTGAAATATCCATCCTTCCATCCATCCAACCATCCATCCACCCATCCAACATATATGTAGGGGGCTTCAGCCAGGAGCCAGGGATACCTACAGTCTCCAGGAACTGGAGCATCATCTCTCTTTGTCTGGGGAGGTGGGGCAGCTCAGAGGTTCTCCCTACCATATGTGACTGCAGAGTCAGACCCAGCTCTGCCATTTCTGAGCAGGGTGACTGTAGGCAAGGGACTTCACCTCTCTGAACCTAATTTTCCTCATCTGTGTAACGGAGAGACCAGCATCTGTGTAACGGAGAGATTCTTGATATCCACCCCATAGAGTTGTAAGAAGTCAATGAGACAATTAAGTTCTCTTAGTATAAGTATATAAGCATATACTAAGTATATAAGTATATAAACATATACTAAGTTCTCAATACATAACAGCAATAGCTACCATTTTTTTGGACCTTGGTTAGGTCTTAGATGCATTATTTAATATAATCCTTCCCACCACCTTATAATAAATATACACCTTATACATTTGCCATTTAAAAATCAGGAACCTGGGGCGCCTGGGTTGGTTGAGTGTCTGACTCTTGATTTTGGCTCAGGTCATGATCTCAGGATTGTGGGATTGAGCCCCTCAGCTACCCAGGCTCTGCGCTCAGTGGGGAGTCTGTTTCTCTCCTTCTCCTTCTCCCTCTGCCCCTCCCCCTGCATGCACATGCTCTCCCTCTAAAATAAATGGATAAATCTTAAAAAAAAACAAGAAAGAAAATGCACATTTTCAGGTTTAGAAGATTTTTCAAGCAAGTTTTTTTTTTAAATATTTTATTTATTTATTTGAGAGAGAGAGAGCATGAGAGGGGCGAGGGTCAGAGGGAGAAGCAGACTCCCTGCCGAGCAGGGAGCCTGATGCGGGACTTGATTCTGGGACTCCAGGATCATGACCTGAGCTGAAGGCAGTCGCTTAACCAACTGAGCCACCCAGGCGCCCCTCAAGCAGGTTTAGTAGCTAGAGTGGAATAGAGTGAGTTGCCCAGATATGTGATGCTATGGAACCCCAGGTGGGCCAATTCAGTGGACTCTGGGGAGGGAATCTGAACATTCATTTCAGGAGTTTGGGTTACTCTAGGGCAATTGTTCTTTATGCTCCTTGGGTTCTAAAGCCCTTCGTACATCTGCTGGAAGTTATAGATCCTCTCCCTGGAAAAATGCCTTTGAGCACAACACATATTTTGCGCATAATTCTAGGGGGGTGGAAAACCCAACCATGGACCCCCTTTAAGAACCCTCCTCTTAGGGCAGCATTTCCCAAGTGTGGGACCATATCACTAGTGGTCTCCAAGATCAGTTTAACAATATGAGGACAAAATGTTTTATATTCTAATATTTATTCATGTTTTATAGTTACCTTCCATTTATGACAAATGAGACTGGTTTTCCATTTATTTCCATTATTCCATTGTGGAATGAGTGCTGAATAATGAATGGATATAGCACCAAAATGCCTACACTTAGACCTGCACGAAGACAATATCTGGTGTAGTTCTGATTGGCAGCAGGGAGGGGACAACTCATCATAGGCACGAGGGGATTCCCTGGGAAGGGGAGAAAGTGGAGACTCAACCTCATTTTTAGTTGGTGAGAACCATCTGATCAGATTTAGAAAGCCTGAGAATAGGTCATTTCCTATGTAATGTAGGATGTAATATATATGTAATATGTAATAATATACATTTGCCTTTTAAAATATACTTATTTTAGGGGCACCTGGGTGGCTCAGTTGGTTAATCTCTGCCTTCAGCTCAGATCATGATCCCAGGATTCTGGGGTCAAGCCCTGCGTTGGTCTCCTTGCTCTGCAGGGAGCCTGCTTCTCCCTCTCCCCCTGCCTGCCATTCCCCGTGCTTGTGCTGTCTCGCTCTCCCTCTGTCAAATAAATAAATAAATAAAATATTTTTAAAAATTTAATAAAATAAAAAATAAAGGGAGTTTAATTAAAGAAAAATATTGAATAAATAGTAGTAGAGGTAGGGCACAGGTATGGCAGGTATGGCAAAAAATCATGAGAATGATTTAGGAAACTTCTCTGGGGTTTCTACTTGGTGGAGTTATAGTGGGTTTACTCTAGTGTCATCTGAACTTCCAGGACCCTGGAAATGACCTATTCTCAGGCTTTCTAAATCTGATCAGATGGTTCTCACCAACTAAAAATGAGGTTGAGTCTCCACTTTCTCCCCTTCCCAGGGAATCCCCTCGTGCCTATGATGAGTTGTCCCCTCCCTGCTGCCAATCAGAACTACACCAGATATTGTCTTCGTGCAGCTCTAAGTGTAGGCATTTTGGTGCTATATCCATTCATTTATTCAGCACTCATTCCGCAAACATTATGTGCCATTTAGCAAGCATAGACCACACTCCATTCACTCCTAGAAAGTATAAAATCCCTGGCACCCAAGGATAAGCTAGCCTGTCTGATGTGACAGAGTACCAGATCTGGAGTCAGACCAGGCTCCATAACTAACTTCCCGTGTAATCACAAGCAGGTCCTTTTCCTTCTGTAGTGTCTTTTTTCTGACACCGCTTCCATCACTGTTTTTTTTACCCCCTAACACCAAGCACTTATTTTTCCATACAGATTCTTCAATTCTCCAACATCAACAATCCAATTCAATTCTGACACTGACTTGATCTCGGGGTCCTGAGATCGAGCCCACGTGGGCTCTGCACCCAGTGAGGAGTCTGCTTGGGATGCTCTCGCCCTCCGCCCGTCCCCCAAGCCTCTAAATAAGTAAATAAATAAATAAATAAATAAATAAATCCTTAAAAGAAAAAAGACTGCCCCTACTTCAGATGTCCCTACAAGTGAGGTTCCCACTCTGCCCAGCTGATTAAAAATTTGGGGGTTCTGATGACGCCCTCCTCAGGTTTGATAATTCTGTAGAACAACTCACAGAACTCAAGAAAGTACTCTACTTACTATTACAGATTTATTATAAAGGACAACTGAGGAACAGCCAAATGGAAGAGATGCATATGGGGGGGATGCAGAGTTTCCATGCTCTCTCCAGGGGCACCACCCTCACAGTACTTCATGGTTTGGGAGTTTTTATGGAGATCTCATTACCGAGGCATGGCCACTGGAGATTGGATTTAATCTCCAGCCCCTCTCTGTTCCCAAAAGGTGAGGAACTGGGGAGGGTCAGAGAAGGGGACATGGCTGGGGAAGGGGGTTGGAAAGTTTTAAACCTCTAATCACAAGGTTGGTTCCTCTGGGGACTAGCTATCTAGATATCTGAAGCTGGGGCACCTGGGTGGTTCAGCTGGTTAATTGACTGCCTTCGGCTCAGGTCATGATCCCAGAGTCCTGGAATCGAGTCCCACATTGGGCTCCCTGCTCACTAGGGAGCCTGCTTCTCCCTCTGACCCTCTCCCCTGTCATGCTGTTTCTCTTCTCTCTCAAATAGATAAATAGAATCTTTAAAAAAAAAAAAAGATATCTGAAGCTATCCAGCCCCCCTCCTGCAAAAAGTCACCTCATTGGCATAAACTCAGGTATCAGTAGTTAATAGGGGCTCATTATGAATAACAAAAGCCGACTCCAGATAATTCCAAGGGCATTTAGGGCTCTGTGTCAGGAACTCTAGACAAAGACCAAATATATATATATATTATTATAGCATGTCTTCTCTGAGTCTGTCTTCTGGTTGGAAAAAGAGAGTATTCAGCTAGATGAGAGGACCATAGGCTGTATCCAGACTTCACTGTATTTTAAAAAATCAATTTGCAACCAACATTTAAAAATGATATTTCTCTCAAAAATAATCCAGATGTCTCATTCCTCTTGAAAAATCAGAAGATTTAGCAACACTGGGTCAGCATTCCCAAATGGCAATTATCTGCCTGGCACTTTTAAAGAGGCTTTTCTAGGGGCACTGGGTGGCATAGTTGGTTAAGCATCCAACTCTTGGTTTCGGCTCGGGTCGCGATCTCAGGGTCCCGGGATAGAGCCCTATGTTGGGTTCAGTGTGGAGTCGGCTTGAGATTCTCTTCTCTCCCTCTGCCCCTCCCCACTGCACACTCTCTCTCTAAAATAAATAAATAAAATCTTTAAAAAAAACTTTTTTTTAATTAAAGGGCTTTTCTATTTGCCATAGTTCCTACCACTTCCACCTACCTCACCTCGCTCACCAGCTGGGCCCCTTGTATTTCAAACCCTCAAACCTATGATACTAGAAGGATTAGGTTCCCGTTGACTAGAAGCTCCTTGAGGTTGGGACAGTAACTGAATCTAGGTACATATTTCAAGCATCTGTGCTGCACAGTATATTTCTCTGATAATTAGGGGATGCCTCACTGTGGGATGAATAGATAGGAAATGAGAAATAATTCTGCAAAAATAAGTGATAAAGGAATGAAAAAGACAGGTATTTGGTTCCTAGAAACAATACCCCCCCAACGGGTCTTTGGGGATCAGGCACAGACCAGAAGGCATGGATTTCTGGTAGTGCCCTTCTTTCACATTTATGGAAAATAATTATAGCGTCAAGAGCTGATGGAGATGAGCAGTACAAGCACAGACATGTGAGGGAACACAGGTGCTACAAATGGAGAACAAGTTATAGGCATTTACTAAACAAAACCCTATTATCTGTTAGAAAACTTTAATATCATCCCACTTATTTATTTATTTATTAAGATTTTATTTATTTATTTGACAGAGAGCAAGAGAGGGAACACAAGCAGGGGGAGTGAGAGAGGGAGAAGCAGGCTTCCCGCTGAGCAGGGAGCCCGTCGTGGGGCTCGATCCCAGGACCCTGGGATCATGACCTGAGCTGACGGCAGACGCTTAACGACTGAGCCACCCAGGCGCTCCCCATTTCTTTTTCAAAAGATTTATCTATTTATCTATTTATTTATTTATTTGAGAGAGAGCACGCGCACAAGCACGGGGGTGGGGGTGGGGGTGGAGGTGGAGGCAGAGGGAGAGAGAGACAGTCCCAAGCTGACTCTTCCCTAAGCACGGAGATGTCACCATCGCAGCAGAAACCAAGAGTCCCACTTAACTGCACCACCCAGGCGTCCCAACATCATCCCATTTCAAACTCCTTGTCTTCAAAGTTATAAATAAGAAAAAGGTGGACTATCTAATCAGCTAAATATATTAAGATAATATTGAAGTTAAGAGAATGGATTTAAGGGGCGCCTGGGTGGTAGTGTTGGTTAAGCGCCTGCCTTTGGCTCAGGTCATGATCGCGGGGTCCTGGGATCCAGCCCTGTGTCAGACTCCCTGGCTCAGCAGGGAGTCTGCTTCTCCCTCTCCCTCTGGCCCTACCCCCTGCCTGTGCTCTCCCGTTCCCTCTCTCTTTCTCTCTCTCTCAAATCAATTAAAAACAAAGAGAGAGAGATAGAATGGATTTTAGGATCATCCAGACCTGGAACTTATTCATTTATTAACAATGTGAACTTGAGGGGCACCTGGGTGGCTCAGTCAGTTAAGCGTCTGCCTTCGGCTCAGGTCATGACCCAGGGTCCTGGGATCAAGCCGCACATCAGGCTCTCTGCTCACCGGGGATCTTGCTTCTGCCTCTTCCTCTGCTGCTCTCCCTACTTGTGCTCTCTTACTCTCTCGCTAATAGATAAATAAATGAATAAATAAATAAATAAAATCTTTAAACAAAAAATGTGACCTTGAGAAAGTCAACGTCCTAATCTGTAAAATGGCAATGTAAGACCTGGTAATTTTAATTCAATGTAAATTTAATTCAATGCATACTATAAATGCAATTGCAGACCCTGAATTAGATGCTGAAGACACAGCAGTGAACAAGACAGAGACAGAGAGACAATAACCAAGCAAATAAATATGAGATAATTCTTCTGAAGGAATAAATGAAGCAGGTACAATGGAGGAAATAGAAGTGTTGTAGAAAGTCACTAAAGGGTGGTGGTAGTGGCAAGTAGAGATGGGAGGTCAGGGAAGGTGGCATTTGAGCTGAAATCTAAATGAGCAGACAGCTATGCCAAAAGGGAGACAGGAGGAAAGGGGTCCCAAGCCCAGCTGTTGAGGAATAACTGAATGAATGAAAGCACTCAGTGGTAAACAACCACTCAATAAACAGCTGCTACTCTTATTATGGCATATACTTTACTCTCAGCTCCTTTTATTCAAACAAGGAGAAGCTGGCCAAGGCATAGATCAGAGGGATAAATATATATATTTGAAAAAAAATATATGAAGAATAAATATAGGAGCACCTGGGTGGCTCAGTCAGTTGAGTGTCTGACTCTTGGTTTTGGCTCAGGTCATGTCTCAGGGTCGTGAGATTGAGATTCCCTCTCTCTCTTCTTCTTCCTCCCCGCCCCCATCCCTCCTGCTCCTGAGCCTGGGGTGCAGGCACATGTTTCTCTCTCAAATAAATCAATCTTTTTTTAAAAAAGTAAATATAAACATGTTCATGTAAAGTAAAGGCCCCCAAGAAAAATTCAGGTTCTGGCCTCATAAGGAGATTCCATAGCTCTGAATCATACACCCAAGTCAGGTAAAGGCACTCACCCAGCCTCACCCCTGTTGCCAACCCAACTTCATCCTCCTTACACCATACAGAACTATTTTAACTCCTGAAACCCATAATCCCTCCACTGGAAACCTGGAACTGGGAACCGCCTCTTAATTTTATTTAATTGATACGCATATGTTGTACCTGAAGCTCTTCTCATTATTCTCATCTGTTCTCTTTGGAATTGTGTGCCTGTCTGGTCCAATTGTTATTAAGGGGCTCTGGGTTAACCAGAGTAACGGTCAAGAAGGAAAATGCAGAAATGTAAACAGAAAGCTTCCGTTTGCATGATGAATCTGGTAACTTGTTTATGGAAGTGCAAAAACACATTATAGGCATTTAAGCATTGGTCAAAATCTTGCTGTGACTCTTGGGATAGTTCCATAGTTTTTGATAAGATGTACCGAGCACTTACTACAATGCCACACCTTGCGCTGAGGAACTTCAAGAGCATCAGTTCCTTTAATATTTTCAACATGCCTAGGAAGTGGTTTCGTTTTATATTCAGTCCCCCTTCACGGATAAGAAAACTGAGATTCAATCAGCTAGTAAATGACAGTGGTGGGATTTAAATCCTGATCTGACCCTGCTCCCCAACCTCTCAAGACCACTTACTGGTTAGTCTCCCAAAGCCAGCGGAAAATACCTCTGAAGGACGCCCTTCTATCCGTTAGGGTACTTCCGCCTTAGAGATAAATCCGCAACCAAGAAACTCCCTCACAGGAAAGACTGCCTCAACGAGCAAGAAGCCCCATCCCCACACACATACCTGGGATCAGCACTTCCTAACCCTAGCCCCTTGAAGGAAGTCTCCCTTGCCCAGCCAGAATAAGGAAACCTCTCCCATTCCTGAAGACCTTACCCCCCACCCCCAAATTCCAGAAGAGGCCCGGCTACATAATTTGTGGGACCCAATGCAAAATGAAAATGTGGGGTCCCTTGTTAAAAAAAAAAATTAAGAATTTCAAGAATGAGAGAGTGAGCATTAACCAAGCCCTGGGGCCCCTCTTCGGCAACTGCCCTGGTTACTCGCCCATAAAGCCAGCCCTGCTTCAGAAATACCCTTTAAGTAAACGGACTGGCTACCTCACTTAGAATCCTTAAACCCTTTGGACCTGGGGTGGAGGTGGGGGTTACGTAGGACACCCAGCTTCCCAAGATATTCGAGAACACACCCTGGGACATCCTTTGAAAATCTGGAGGCACTTCTCTTGGCTTGGGCACAAAGTCCCCTCGCACCTCTCTAGTCTCTGGGTGGTCCTCGCGACCCCGCCCCAGCTCCACCTTCGGGGTGTGTGGGCCTCACCGCGTGCGGCCCATTGCCGGGGCAACCGACGCCGCGAGCGATGCATTGTGGTCTGCAACAGAATGCAGGAGAAAGATCCTGAGGGAACCATTGAGTCTATAGGCCAATGGGAGAGTCCTGGGGGCTGCGTCAAGCCAATGGGGACGTTCCTCGGGGGGCGGGGCTGGCGGGAGCAGGGCGGGGCCTAGGCACTAGGCGGCGGCGGCTGGCGTGGGGCTCCTTAGATGCGCCACGGCTTTGGTAGCGACGGTACCTCTCGCCGGGTCTGAGTGTCGCCAGCCCCTCCCCCAGGAGACCGTTGCAGTTGGCCGCCCCCTGCTCCTCGGTGAGAGACTCGGGGGCTGCGGGGGGCTTCGCCGCCTGGTTACATCTCCCGCCGGACTTCTCCCGCTGTTCGGTCCGCGCGGCCCGCGCTTTCTGAGAAGTGGGGTGGGGGGCGGGAGGAGCGGACTGGGGTTGCTGGCGCCTTACAGGCGCAGCCTGCACCCCAACTCCTCACCTCTTGCCCGGGCCTCGCCCCCCAGGTAACCATGTGCGACCGAAAGGCCGTGATCAAAAACGCCGATATGTCGGAGGAGATGCAACAGGACTCGGTGGAGTGTGCGACTCAGGCGTTGGAGAAATATAACATAGAGAAGGACATTGCGGCCCATATTAAAAAGGTGAGGACGGGGCGGGCGGGCAGGGGGGCCTCGGGCCGTTTGCGCGCAGCTGGGGCGAGTCACAACTTAGTCCTTCTCCCCGATCCTGCGTCCCCAGAGCTCTTGGCAGACATCCTTGGAGGCACGCAGGTCAGCTCGGGTGTAGAGGTTTCCAGAAAGGACGCAGATGAATTTTGCGCTCCTGATGAGAAGACCAGACCCTCCGCGCCCGAAGTTTTTTTATTACCCAGCTCCGCAGGGGGAAAGCGCCACCTAGCAACGGTTTCTAGGATCAGGGAGCAGCGGTTCCCCCTCTTCTGCATGATTCCTGCGCGGAGGATCCATCTGGGTGTTCCGGAGGGGGGGAGTTGCGTGGGTGTTTACAGCCGGGCCGGAGGGAGATCTTGCCAGCCTTTCAGTGAGGAGTTGGTCGGCAGTTGAGGGAAAGTGGGTGGTAGTGGTGGTTAGGGGGCTGGGGTGAGGGCTTGGTAAATGGCAGTCTGTAGAAAGCTGGCAGGACTGCCAATTTCTCCCGAGCTGTGTTTTCTGGAAGGGAAGGGAACTGGCAGCTTAAGCCGTGGGAGGGTTCCTAGTTGAGAATGGGGAGATGAAAGACTTCAGATGGAACAGAAATACCTTTTTTGACAAACGCAGCCGTGGGTTCCTCTAACTTGTAAGAATGTTTTTCCAGTAGATGTAAAAGATGTTCATGCTGCATACAGCGTGAGAGCCGAATTTTGTGTAACTCCTCACAAAGACTTGTAAGAATTACATAGAGAAAGACTGGCTTTGGCGCCCGCCCTACAGTCACCTAGTGAAGAAATTACCACAGGCGTTCTTGTTCTCAGAGCCCCTTTGGCTGAGGAAAATAGGGAAAGTTGTTCCTGCAGTTTGCTATCTTTGTGTACTAGGTGATAGATTAGCACCATCAGGATAGATGTGGAAGAGAGGGCTATTGAAATTAAGGATAAAATCTGACAAGTGACTATCAGATTCTGCTTCTAGCATTCTTTTTGTGGGAACAGTGGATTGCAGAGTATCTGGTACCCTTTAAATTTTGATCCACAGTGGTTTAAATGCGAATTGAGGCTTTGCCCTTCACACATCTTTTGTTTTCATTGATACTGGAGTGCAGTTAAGGAATGGGGTATTTGGGGCTAAATATTTACCATTTTGGATTTTGTGGTGCGTGACCTACAGGAGGATAATTTCGTTTGTTCTGTTTACACATAACATGATAAACTGGAACTGTTATCACCTGCTGTCAATTAAGGAGAATATCATAGGAGCTATGAAGGCGAAATTACCATGATAACAAAGTGCCCTGTCTATGAGGCTGCCTTTACTGCCTTTTACCTCCCCAGCCCCCATTCTCAGCTTAGCTCAGACTGCAAGTATGTATGCATTAATGCACTATGTAGGCGACTTGGAGCTGGGGAACATTCTTTCATGCTAAGAATTTGCAGATGCTAACGTTCCTTCTTTCTGCCCCTACAGGCTCTGCTTATCTAGGAGGCAAACTCTGACCTCTGGTTTAGCACTGAAATTCTAGTGTTCTTTTTCTTTCCCCCTCTCCCCCTACCAGGAGTTTGATAAGAAGTACAACCCCACCTGGCACTGCATCGTGGGGAGGAACTTCGGTAGTTATGTGACACATGAAACCAAACACTTCATCTACTTCTACCTGGGCCAAGTGGCCATTCTTCTGTTCAAATCTGGTTAAAAGCATGGACTGTGTCACACACCCAGTGATCCATCCAAAACCAAGGACTGCAGCCTAAATTCCAAATACCAGAGACTGAAATCTTCAGCCTTGCCTAGGGGAACACCTCGATCTTTGAACCTTTATTGTGTTGTTTTGTACAGGGCATTCTCTGTACAAATTTGTTGTGGTTATAAAACAATTAGCAAAACAGCTTACATTTGTATTTATTTTCTATTCCATACCTCTACCCCATGTTTTTTCCCCTAAAATCCATTTCTTTCAAAATAAATCTGTTGGAGAAGTGTGTGTTAGTTACGATTTGTTCAAATCTAGGGTTGAAAATGGCTTATCACTTAATCTTGAGTAGGTTAGTGGGGGTCAGTCCTTGAAGTGAGTTTCTGTGGGATGTAATAGACTAGTCTATTCATAGTGCTCATCTTGAGTCTTTACTCTCGCCCATCCTGCAGCTGTCGTGCATGGAAGAATACTGCTCAGAAGTGCACGTTAAGAAACACATGGCACAGAAACTTTTGGGTTAAATCTCATTACTAATCTGATAAATACTATCCTTAAGTGCTCATTTTATTAAAAGAGGGTGTTCTGGACTTTGGGCCTCAGGTGGTGGTGGTGAATGTGTAGAACTTTATCGAAGTTTTTTTTTTTTGGCCATAAAATAAGCCAATAACTGAGTTGAGCTAATGAGAAATTTGCTGGGCTCTAGGCTGTTCGCCTCCACCCCCTTTTCCTGCCCTGTCCCAAAAGGACACTCAGATTAAAAGGGGTCTTAAAAGGGAAAATGAACGTTTTTGAGCAGCAGCCCTCCATGTGATTCCAATAAAGTCTGCAGGAATTTAAATGTGTAAGCCTGCTGTGCTTTGCTTTAACTAGCTATGCTTAGAAACCCCGTTACAATTAAATGTGAATTGAAGCTTTCATTAAAAGGCCCAATTAAAGCTGTGGATAAGTAACCTTCATTAAAGGTTTCCTGCTATCAATTTTAAGAAGACTTAAGTCTTTTCTAGGAAGAAAATCAAATATAGCAGACTTGGCTTTCGTAGGCATAAAGGAAATATGCCAGAGGCTGAAACAACCCACACTCCTCTTGGGAAGTTGCAAGGAAGGTCCTGGCTTTCTGGTCTCCCTATGTTTTCAGTGTTCACACAAGGTAACACTTTTTTTGTTTTAAACTTTGTGAGATGTGCAATTAGGATTTCTGAGCAGCCAGGCTACTGCTACACAGAAGGGGAGGATAGAGTTGAAATGACTCCACCTTAAGGACAGCATTAGGGGGGCGCCTGGGTGGCTCAGTTGTTGGGCATCTGCCTTCGGCTCAGGTCATGGTCCCAGGGTCCTGGGATTGAAGATCCGAGCCCTGCATCGGGCATTCTGCTCAGCATGAAGCCTGCTTCTCCCTCTCCCACTCCTGCTTGTGTTCCCTCTCTCGCTGCGTCTCTGTCAAATAAAATCTTAAAAAGACAGCATTAGGTTGTAACATCTTTGGGATATTATTACTACTAGAACTTGGGGTTTTAGGAATCATGAAGTTGAGCTAGGTTAGGACTGGGAACGTTTCAGGGTAAAGAGGCAAAAAATTGTCTTCCTGTTTATTGTGGCAGTTAAAATGGGACAAAAATTTTCCCCCGGCTTTTTGCAGGAAAGAAGGATGAGGTTCTGTGGAACAGGAGTGTAACTGAGGTGATTTAGGTTTGTATTTATATGAACATACTGAAGATGTTCCATAATTCATCTTTTTTCTAGCTCCTTCCCCTCTTCGGTGACCTGTGTTTCTATTCGAAGCCCCCAAAGCTGTATCATTCTTGTTCAGTTAGCCCTACTTCCAAATAGTCTTCTGGCAATAGACCCTAGGAGTTGATTTAAGTCCACAAATGGCTGGACATTGGGGGTTTTAATTTATCAGGCCCATATCTACTGCCTGGAAGTGGCAGGTTTTAACTTTTATTTTTTGATTCAGATGTGAAAAAAATCACTTCGCCAGGAAGATAGGATTGGGTTGATGGTTTATGAAATTCCTTCAGCATCTGCTCCTTGTTAATTCTAATTTCAAAGGCCAACAGGCTCCAGCTGGCTGAAAAAGTAAGCTAAAAGTTTTTTAATGTTTAGCACTTTGTCTAACGCTCTTTGCTGTTCTTTGAGATGGTTGTATATAGATAGCTGTGTGTGAAAGCTTTTCAATGATAGGGCAAAGCAAGACCCTTACTGTGCTGGGCCTAGAGGCAGCATATCTAAAGGCTTTTGAAATAGCCTTGAACTAAGTTACCCACAATTAACAAATGGCCAGTCAACTCATAGTTTGCTTTCTGCAATGTCTTAGCAAAGCCCCTTAAAAACCATAAGCTTAATCCACATTCAAAATATTTTTGGTCTCATTTCAACATCAAACATTGGACTGTATTAAGGAGACAAGCACTCTGCCCAGCTCTGCCCCTTAGTACTGAAAGGGGTTAGGCTGGACTGTTTTCAAGTTTTTTTTTTTTCTTTTTTGGCTATGAAACCCTTCAAATGTATTCTGATAAAGAAGCTCTCCACATAAAACACAAAAGCAGGAGTTTTCTGGAACATTTATTCTTTCATCAAGGGTTTTTTTCATGACAGGCACTGAGGATCCAATAGTAGTTTTTGGTAGAAGAGGACTGAGTGATGACAAAAATGTATTTCCCTCACTCCCCCACCCAAGAAGAAATAAATACCACACAAACTGTAAACTCATTCAGTGGTTCAGTTCATAATTCTAGTTGTGATTGTTAGCACTCTGACTTGGGCCTTGGTTTTCGGCCCCAGACTTAGTCCTAGGCTGAGAGACTGACTCAGGTACAGCTAGGACGTTTTCTCGTTCAAATCCTTGTTGGGTTCAAATGAGTCGTCATCCCTGTGGAAGGCAGCACCAGCAGAGAAGCTACAAATGCATTTCAAAAATGAGAAGTAGTGCTGGTTTTACCTTAACCACACACTGCACAGCCAAGAAAAATTAGCAGGAGTTGAGCAAAAAATACAGAGCAAATATCTCTGGGAGAAGCCCTAAAGCAGCTCCTAGTGAAAGCCGCAGTAGGGTGACAGTAGGATCTGTTTCTTCCACTTTGAGACTGGTCACGTCAGAACACGCGTCCAAGGCACATGACCTTAAGAGGAGATGTTCTGCGGCCGGTCTCACTAGCCAGATTCTCCTTCAGTTTCAGGCTTTCGACAGGATGGGACTGGTTCACACTCCAGAATGGTAAAGGAGTTACAGTTTGAAGCCAGAATGAATAGCCACGATGCCTGATGTGAGACTTTCATAAGTCACCTTCTCAAAACCTGCATCTTCTATCATCTCTTTGAATTCCTCCTAAAACACAAAGATACAGCAAGGATCACCTGGATTTAAACTCTAGGGCCTTTGTTGTAAAATATCAAAGTTTTGTACCTGAGATGGGAACTGTCGGATACTTTCTACAAGATATTGGTAGGACTTCCAATCTCCTGCAATGACCTCTCCCAGGACAGGAATGACCTGGAAGCTATATAGATCATAAAGCCTAAACACAAAGGCAAAAGATTAAGACTACAACATGCCCCCTGGGCAGAAGCAAGAAGGTTTAAGCGTGGATTTATAAATTCAAATGCCTATAGGGGTCAAGTCCCTGAAAGTAATGTGGGCCCCGTGTAAGACCAGTAGGGACTAGTGAGGATGTGGTGACAGGTGCAATTAGGAAGTAGCATAAAAGTGGAGAAGAGGCAGGTACTACTCAGCTCTGACTACGGCCACGTGGGAATAAGTGCTCCGCACTGCCCTATATGGTTCCTCAAGTGAAGCTGGATACTCAGATTTTTATGTGAAACTTCCTGATTTTTAAATACAAACCTGTAAGTCAATTTCTTAAAATAAAATGAATCAAACAAAATAGATCTGTGGGCCAACCTGAGCCTCTGGTTGTTGGTTTGAAACTCTTCTGGCTTAGGTATTGTCATTCAGAACTGGCTGACTTTGAGGTGGCACTGACCCTTAGAGACTCTGAACTATGAGGTTCATGCTTATCGCTTACTGGCTGTTTTATGTCCGTTTTGGGATGGGGAACCGCTGGCTAGCCAATGAGAATAAAGCCCTGTTAACAGTGCCAACCTGGATATGAGGGGATTGTTCACTTGACTAAACTCCAGGCAGAGAAACCGTCCTCCTGGTTTCAGGACTCGATGGGCTTCCTGGAGTGCCTGAGCAAGACAAGGAACAAGAGAACACACTCCTCAGCAGAACTCAATTCCATGAGGCCACAACAGCTTTAACTTTTGATGGGCATTATAAAAGTCAGCATTTCCCAAAGATCCCTTGGCATTCTCAGTTGGAAAGCTGTAGCAGCAGAGATAACCCTACAATATCCTAAATTTTATAGGCATTCTGCTGCCCATGAAGGGGTTACTTGGAGTACTCAGACTGGTACAATCACATGGCGGCCAATTTCTCAATTGTCTATTGATTATTTATTTATTAAAAGCTCATTCGAGGTTTTCTTTTTTTCTTTGTTTTTTTTTAAGTAAACTCTTTGCCCACCATGGGGTTTGAACTTAAAACCCCGAGATCAAGAGTTGCACCCTTTACCAACAGAGCCAGCCAGGTGCCCCTACAATTACTCATTTAAATCACAATGGATATCCTCTTTGATCTAGGAATTTTACTTCAAGGAAACTATCTTATAGAAATGCATCTGTTGTAGGGGCACCTGGCTGGCTCAGTTAAGCATCTGACAATTTTGGCTCAGGTCAAGGTCTCAGGGTCATGAGATCAGTCTCCATGCTGGGCGTGGGACCTGCTTAAGATTCTCCCTCTCCTGCCCCTTCCCACCCTCCAAAAAAAAAAAAAAAAAGCATCTATTGTAGAGATGACATGCGTATAGGTTATTCCCTGCAGCACTGTTTGAACAGCACAAGATTAGAAGCATCTTAACTATTAATGAGATACTGGTTAAATACTGGTTAAATTATGGAATGTCCAGGGGCGCCTGGGTGGCTCAGTCGTTAAGCATATGCCTTTGGCTCAGGTCATGATCCCAAGAGGTCCTGGGATCAAGCCCTGCATCGGGCTCCCTGCTCCGCAGGAAGCCTGCTTCTCCCTCTCCCACTAACCCTGCTTGTGTTCCCTCTCGCTGTGTCTCTGTCAGATAAATAAATAAAATCTTTTTAAAAAAGTAATGGAATGTCTATATAAATGGAATCTATGCAGCTATTTAAAAAAAGGAAGAGCCAGGGCTCTTTATGCACTGACATGGAAAAATCTCCCAAGATATATTTTTAAGGGAAAGAAAGCAATGGGCAAATTTCATATGCTAATATTTGTATAAAAAAAAGAAAAAGCAAAACATTTAATATTCACCAAACATCTCTGCAAAGGTACACAAAAAATTGGTGATTGGAGGGAGGGAGAGGAGGCACTGAATGGTTGGGTCACAGGGGTGGGAGGCATACTTTCACTGACATGCCCTTTTGTACTCTGAACCTACTCAAAAATTTTTTTTTAATTAGAAGAACTAATAAGCTGGCTGCATACAAGGGGCAGGTCATAAAAACCAAGCTGAAGTAGATGTCTCACCGAAAGCAGAGGAACCAGGTAACTGGAGCCCTCCATTACAAAAACAAAATGTGGTGCCTTGCACATTGTCTTCAAATGCTTTGGGATAGAATATTGAAGTAGAAATGAAGAAGAGCTGCATTAGGGGGTGCCTGGCTAGATTAGTCGGTAGAGCTTTTGATCTCAGGTTGGGAGTCGGAGCCCCATGTTGGGTGCAGAGATTACTTAAAGATAAAAATCTTAAAAAAAAAAAAAGATTAAGAGCTAAATGTTCCCTTCTCCCTATAGAGGAACCCATGACTCTAGGTACCTTCTGCCAAAATAAGTGTTTGAGTGCCTTCTGTGTTGGCTTTAGAAACGCCTCTGATCTGCAAACTCACAGGCTCAGACAGCTTCACAAGTGAGCAGAAACAGATGGAATGCCAAAGCATGACTGACAGCTCAAAGATGTGAATACCAACCCAAGCAACAAAGGCTTCTATGGGGATCTGCTCTGTGGTTTTGGTCTTTTTCAATTTTGTGACTAGGAAAATTGGCAACTTCAAGGATTGAAACCCCTAAGCCGGAAATAGTCATTCCATTCAAGAGCTGGGCGGGGAGAAGAATCCCTCCCTCTTTCCTCATTTTTTGTGGGGCCTCTCCAGGAGATCTCATAGCACAAGAGTCACACAAGCTAAAGATGCAGCCATATATACCTGATCAATGTGTGTGACATTCCGGATCCCAAAGGCAATAGTGTAAACATCAAACTTGTCATCATCAAAGGGCAGTTCTTCAGCATCTCCCAATACCCAAGCAAGTCCTGAAAGAGAAAATCATTTCTGGTCTCAGTCTGGGTCGCTGTCTCTTATGTACCCAGTGAACTGTCAAACCTGAGGAGGGCATTGTGGGAATCCCCCAATTTGCAGTCAGCCAGGTTGAAGTGTGGGCAGCCTGCACACCCCATTGATGGCTGACTTCTGAAGTGGGGGCAGTCTGGAATCTGAGACTAACTCTGGGAGTCAGTGTCAGAATTGAGCTGAATTATTGCACACGTAGTTGGTGTGGGAGAATTGGAGAACAGTTTGGTGCTGGAGAAAACCATACGTGTGGTATCAGAAACCATCACACATCTGCCTTCATCACTGGGTTCCTGGCCGCTGTCTTCACGGTGTCACTTCGGCCTGAGAATCTGAATTTCTTCAAGTTTAGCAGGAAGTTCTTTCCCCATGGGTCTCAGAGAAGAACCTGATGAATACTTAGTTATGCCCACCCTCAAGCAATTTTTACCCAACTGTTTGTGTAAAGTACCATGGTTAAGATCCCAGGTCTTGGGGTTTAGACTGCCAGGATTTCAATTCCAGCTTTATTCACATTTATTAGCTGTATAATCTTTTTTTTTTTTAAAGATTTTATTTATTTATTTGACATAGAGAGAGGCAGCGAGAGCGGGAACACAAGCAGGGGGAGTGGGAGAGGGAGGAGCAGGCTTCCCACCGAGCAGGGAGCCCGATGCGGGGCTCAATCCCAGGACCCCGGGATCATGACCTGAGGCGAAGGCAGATGCTTAACGACTGAGCCACCCAGGCGCCCTAGCTGTATAATCTTGAATAAACTACTTTGCCTTGGTTTCCTCATCTGTAAGATGGAGTTAATAATAGTACCAACTTCAGAGCATCACTGGAAGTATTCTAAGTATGGAATTTAGCCTAGTTATATTGGTTCTATTGGAGAATCAAAGTGTCTAGACCGTAAATCTGGTCACAAGTTCAGAAAACACCGAAGGGAACCCCATAACAGGGTAGCTACGTCTACTAAAGGATCCTGATTCGGCTTTAACATTGTTCAACTTGCAGCAAATTAGACATAAAATGCAACATAGAAGGAAGGCTCTACAGAGGAAAGTAAATGAAAGCCTTCCTGGAAAGCAAAGTAGCAGTATTTAACAAAACCCTTAAAAATAACCATACCGTGGGGTGCCTGGGTGGCTCAGCAGTCGATTAAGCAGTGGACTCTTAGTTTCGGCTCAGGTCGTGATCTGGTGATGATGGAGGTCTTGGAGATCTAGCCCTCTGTGGAGCTCTGTGCTCAGCAGGGTGTCTGCTTCCCCTCTCCCTTTCCCTTTGCCCCTCCCCCAGCTCACACACACTCTCTCAAATAAATAAATGAATCTTTCAAAAAAAAAAACACCAAAAACCATATCCTTTGAACCAGCTTTTTGATTTTTAGGAGGATGATGTTGATGACATCATCATCATCATAGCAACTGCTCTGAGCCCTTGATGGCAGGGTCTATATTATCACCTTACACACATTACCTTATCACATTCCCATACTAACTCCATGGGATAGCTCCTACTGTCATCCTCATGTTTTATGTGAGCCAAGCTGAGTATCAGGAAGATGAAAGCACCTTGCCCAAGATCACCCAGATGGATTGGAACTCAGGTTGTTTTATCCCAGGGCCTGTGTTTTCAATAGCTATGGTATATTACCTCCTACTACAAGGTGGTTTTTATTCTACCATTTTCTAGATAAGGTAATTGAGATCTGGAGAGTTTAAACACTTGTCCGAGGTTATATAGAAGGTAAAAATTAACAAATGCATGCAAAAATTTACAAATAAGGATGTCACAATGCTGTGTTCTGTGCAAAAGCTTTAGAAAAAAGTGAAAGATCAATTGGTTGCTGGTTATGTAAATTGGTCATGTGAATCTTCGTGATTCACATCCATACAGGAGAATATCATAAATAATAAATTTAACGAATTTTTAATGACGTGGGCATCTCATGATACAATGCTGAGTTAGGGCAGGATACTAAATTGTATATACAGGAAGTCTTCAATTTTATAAAAAGGAAATGATTAGGAAAAGCTAGGAAGGAAATACATTAAAATACTGGAAGCATCTCTTGATGTTGGAATTATAGGTAACATTTACTTTCTTCTTAATACTTTTGCAAAATCCACAATTCTCTCAAATATATCACTTTTATAACCTATCAAATACTTTTTAAAAATATTTAATTAACAGAGAGAGAGAGAGACAGGAAGAGAGGGAACACAAGCAGGGGGAGTAGGAGAGGGAGGAGCAGGCCTCCTGCCAAGCAGGGAGCCCGATGCAGGGCCCGATCCCAGGACTCCAGGATTATGACCCGAGCCGAAGGCAGCCGCCCAACGAAGCCACCCAGGTGCCCCTCAAATAATTTTTTTTTAAAGATTTATTTATGGGGCGCCTGGGTGGCTCAGTCGTTAAGCTTCTGCCTTGGGCTCAGGTCATGATCCCGCGGTCCTGGGATTGGGCCCCGCATCGGGCTCCCTGCTCTGCCGGAAGCCTGCTTCTCCCTCTCCCACTCCCCCTGCTTGTGTTCCTTCTCTCCCTATGTCTCTCTGTCAAATAAATAAAATCTTTATAAAAAAAAAAGATTTTATTTATTTATTTATTTATTTATTTATTTATTTAAGAGAGAGTACGCCTGAGAGAGCACGAGCAGGGGGAGTGGTAGAGGGAGAGGGAGAAGCAGGCTCCCCACTGAGCAGGGAGCCCAGGCAGGGCTGGATCCCAGGACCCCAGGATCATGACCTGAGCCAAAGGTAGACACTTAACCAACTGAGCCCAGGCACCCCTCAAATAATTTTTTTAAAGCTCCTGCCCTCAAGGGGCGCCTGGGTGGCTCAGTCATTAAGCTTCTGCATTCAGCTCAGGTCATGATCCCAGATTGAGCCCCGGGTCACGTCGGGCTCCCTGCTTGACAGGAAGCCTGCCTCTCCCTCTCCCGCTCCCCCTGCTTGTGTTCTGCTCTCGCTAACTCTGTCAAATAAATAAATAAAATCTTAAAAAAAAAAAAAAAGCTCCTGCCCTCAGAACTTCCATTTTGGGAGGAAGTGCTCCATCCACATAAGATGTAAATAAAACACACAAGATTGCTATACATAAACATACCTTTCTCATTAACTTACTATTACAAAATAATTTCTAGGATCCTCCTTAGTTTCAACTCTTTTCGCGTGATATTTTTTACAAAGACATCATTGTTGGACATTGATGAAGCAAGGAGGAAAGATAAGGAAAACTGGCCTATGCAGCACTTAATAATTCATACACCAGTGGATTTGTCTTGGCAGTGAGGAGAGGCTGAAGGACAAGCTATGCTATGGAAGGGATGATTCCAGAAATGGAGCATTGCCTATCATTTCTATCCTTGTTCTCCATTCCTTATGGCTGAGCACCAGAGGGAAGGGAAACACGTTTTTCAGTAGGAGTAAGGAAACATAGTGCCTTTGTCTAAAAACACTAGGGACTGTCTGCTTTCTGATCAGCACTGAGGGTTAACAAAAGAGCCCTTCATCTTGGAGGCCAAGTGGGCTGTGGTCTGTCTAGGCAGCTCGTTCTGGGGGTGGGGGGCAGAGGAGGAAGAACTGAACTAAAATAACCATACTCACTTCTGGGGGGGCGGAGCACAGGACCGCTGAGGTTGACCTGAGGACCTTTATTTTCTTGGTCCCAGACCACTGCCTCACAGTGGCTGCCCGCAGTGCTCGGCCAGCTAGGGAGAGGCCAGGGCAGTGGCTCCAGAGAGCCTGCCACATCCTTACTTCTACTTGATAAAGTTGGGGGGGGGGGCAGTATTTTAAGAGATGAAAACAAACAGCAAAATGTGAAATCTACATCTTTAAGCTCAGGCACAAACTGTCAATTTTCAGATTGCAGTGGGTTCCCAGAGACATGCAGTCACTCTCCTATCTGCTGCTGACAGGAATACTGTTTCGGGGGTTTCTTTAATTCTATCACCTGGGCCCTCAGAGGAACAGATGCCCAGATGAGGGAGGAGTGCAAAAGGGGTTTTCCTTGGCGGGGGTGGGGGGGTGGGGTAAGGGAGAACACCTGGGGTTGGATAAAAGGAAGAGGAAGCAAGACTGAGTGGGGAAAGCCTGTAGACCTCAATGCAGATCCGATAAAGCCTTAGCCAACCCAGCAGGGAGCTCTGGAGCACGTCCAGCAAAGAGCCTAACCTGGAAGCGGAGGCAGAGCCTGAAGGTTGTAAGAGCTTGTGTCTGAAGTGCAAGTTCCCCAGTTAAGGGCAGAGCACCTTCCCAGCTTCCACACGTGTCAAACCCTCTGAGTACTGACGGGGATTAGGATGGGTCCAAAACAGGACATTGGGGTCAGCAGGGAGTTGCTGGGAATTGAAAGCAAAACTTCCGTCTCAGAGTCCAAGAGCTAAGATCCCAAGACTCAGCTCCGATTTGGGATCTGCCGTTTAAAAGTTGTGTTACTTGAGCAGAGGCACTTTACTCAAGCAGCTCTTTGGGCTTTGGTTATCAGCTCCATCACATGGGGCTGATAATCACACTAACTCCCTGGGTTGCCGAAATAATGTACATAACAGCACACGAACTGGATTCAGGCACACAAATTATCTTCGACTCCTGCCTATCTATATGTTTTTGAAAATAAAGCACTTCAACCTTTTCTATATCCCATCTTACTTCATAAACACACAAACATTGCCACTGTGTCTACTTGCCATAGGATTTACCAGCTTTGTGTCCTTGAGCACGGGCTTTCTGCTTTCCAATCTTTAGCATCTCCTTGTTGATGTCACAGACCACGACCCGGGAACCGCCTAAGGGATCCTCTTCACTTTGGTACTTTTTGGCAATTTCTTCCCAGGATAAATTTTGCTGGGCCCGTAACTGCCTCTTCTGCTTTCCCTTATGCTGTTCGTGGACATAATTAAGGAACCGGAATGCAATGTCACCTGTGGGAAGCCAACAGGAGGAAGATGCAAACACAAACAGAAACACACGCAAAAATCCAACATTTCCAAAACCCAAAGAGGGTGAAAAGGTACAAGATTTGAGGAGTATCCAAAAATTGAAGTTTCTCTTCATTTCTATGGTAACTTAAAAAAAAAAATTGGGACGCCTGGGTGGCTCAGTTAAGCGTCTGCCTTTGGCTCAGGTCATGATCTCTGGGTCCTGGGATCGAGTCCTGCGTTGGGCTCCTTGCTCAACAGCGAGCCTGCTTCTCCCTCTGCCTGCTGCTTCTCCCTGCTTGTGCTCTAACAAATAAATAAAATCTTTAAAAAAAACACATTTTTTTAACTTCTAATATCCTTTTTTTAAGATTTTATTTTTATTTTTTTTAAAGATTTTATTTATTTATTTGACAGAGAGACACAGCGAGAGAGGGAACACAAGCGGGGGAGTGGGAGAGGGAGAAGCATCTATGCTTTTTCATCAATAGATGAAATAGATTACAGATGGTACCTCTTGACTCCTTTCAACCTTCTGTGTGCACTTTTACACTGTCAAGACTGATAACATACTGTTTGTTCAGTAGCTATAATTATGTCTTCTGTGCTTTGCTGGAGTCTAAAAGCTGAAAAGTGTTTATGTTATTGTGACCAGGTAAATACTGTTTGGGCCAAGACAGTGCTTTCTAGGATCACATTTCCTTTCTTATAATGTTGCCTTTGTTTTTTTAACACCAGTTGCAAGAAATATATCCTTAAGTTTTTCTAGAGTCTTCAACAAATTAGGTATTCTCCAGTCCCTTTCCTATATATTTAAATATTTTATATGAAACAACTTAACATACACGGGGATCATATTATACACATAGTTATACAACTTGTTTTCTTTCTCTTCCCACTGAATATGTCTTTGAGAACCTTCCATCAGTACTTATAGGTTTTCCACATTCTTTAAATAGCTACATGATATTTCATAGAATGGGTGTACCTTAATTTAAAACAATTTCTTTACTGAGGCAGAAATAGGTTATTTCCAAGTTTTCACTACTACTAAAAATGATGCAGTGAGCATATTTGTAGCTATATATTTTTAAAATGTCTTTTTTAATACATGGAATTACCTTCCAATTACATTTTCTAAATGGGCAGTTGGCAGCATGTAGTAACGCTGCAGGTGAAGGCACAGATGTAGGCAGCTCTGACTGAGCCCTTTGTGCAAGTTTTTTTTTTTTAGACTAGATATGTGAGATTTAGAATTATATCCTAGACTATAAAAGATTTTAGATTTTAATAGATTCTGTTAGATTGTCCTCCATTGAGCAAACAATGACTCATGGAACACTACATCAAAAACTAATGATGTAAGGGGCACCTGGGTGGCTCAGATGATTAAGCATCTGCCTTCAGCTCAGGTCATGATCCCAGGGTCCTGGGATCGAGCCCCGCATTGGGCTCCTTGCTTGGCGGGAAGCCTGCTTCTCCCTCTCCTTCTTTTTTTTTTAAAGTTAAGGGAGGTTTCTTTTTCTTTTTTTTTTTTTTTAAGATTATTTTATTTGAGAGAGAGAATGAGAGAGAAAGCACATGAGATGGGGGAGGGTCAGAGGGAGAAGCAGACTCCCTGCCGAGCAGGGAGCCCGATGCGGGACTCGATCCAGGGACTCCAGGATCATGACCTGAGCCGAAGGCAGTTGCTTAACCAACTGAGCCACCCAGGCGCCCTCTCCCTCTCCTTCTACTGCCCCCCCTGCTTGTGCTCTCTCGCTCTGTCAAATAAATAAATAAAATCTTTAAAAAAAAAAACTAATGATGTAATGCATGGTGATTAACATAACATAATAAATAAATAAATAAATAAATAAATAAATAAATAAATAAATTGTCCTCCATTGAGCAAGGTGTCTTACTCCCTTCTGAGTTTCCACTGGGGAGAAGACCACACCAACAAAGCCACACATAAACATGTTTCACACATGGAGATTGTTCTTCTGTCATTTCTTATTCTATATTATTCTATTGGTATAGATTATCACATTATTACATTATATGACCCATTATTCTAATGTAATTTAACATGTATATTAACCATGTAATAACATCACCAAGATGCATTGTAGAAACCCATGACATTTTTCTCCCCAGATATCTAGTGTGCACCAAGTAACAAAGGACCATGTATAAACAATTGAGCTTTTGATTTCTGATATGATAATGGATTAGGCAGAAAGCTTATGGAATATGAGAAAAGGCATCCCCGCCCCAAAGAAAGAGGGAAAGTGGATTAAAGTTAAACAAAATAAAAGTCATTCACGTGGTGAGATGTCACTGGAGTAAAGAAGTGATCTTTTTTACTTTGTAACCCTGTGCATTTTAGAAAAATGACAGGCATAAAGCTGATATTTTGTGCTTTTGAGTGACATTTAGTTAAAAAGAGTAAACCTTTCTTAGGAGTGTGCTGATTTTCTTTTAAGATTTTATTTATTCATTTGACAGAGGGAGAGAGACAGCGAGAGCAGAAACACAAGCAGGGGGAGTGGGAGAGAGAGAAGCAGGCTTCCAGCAGAGCAGGGAATACACACCTGATGCGGGGCTGGATCCCAGGACTCTGGGATCATGCCCTGAGACAAAGGCAGACGCTTAACGACTGAGCCACTCAGGAGCCCCAGGAGTGTGCTGATTTTCAATTACCATCTTCAGCCTAATGGTAGATAAGCTAGCTCATTCCAACAAGAGACACTAATTTCTACAAAAGGTGCTCAGCAATACTTGAGGATACTCGATGGGACATTACCTGTGCCTCCAGCAACATCGAGCAGCTGGGTCCCAGGAAACGGGTGCATCTTCGAGAGCAGTAAATCCTTCCAAATACGATGGATACCAAAACTCATCATATCATTCATCACATCATACTTCTTGGCCACACTTTCAAACACATGATAGACTGACATAGGAGAAATACAACACAATTGTGCTATTAACAAGATCAACTAGGGGAACTCCTAAATGAGAGAGGAGGAAGCTTTTCTCCCCTGAAGTTGCCCATCTTTGTCAGGTAAAGTTAACTTATACTGCTTGATGCCCAAATCTGCCCTTTAACCTCTTTTTAAAAAGGCTTTAGTTATTTTCATGTGAGAAACCAACCTCTTTTCTGCTGTCTTAGTTACCTTTACCTAGGACCACTACCCCATGCACCTACTTGGTACTAAGTAGGTTTCCATTTCTTAGAGGATGGGGGAGTATGGAATTTTTCTAATGGTTATTATAATAGAAAAACAACAGAATCATTAGAAATACATAACTAATGGATGGGAAGGCCTGAGCTCATCCCTGCCTGGATCACAGAGAAAAAGCTCAGGTACAATAAGGTGGGCAGATGAATGGCAAGATGTGAATCAGGGCCAAGCCACACTGCAGAGGGCCCTCATAAATCTCATAAATCTGACAGGATCAAGGGAGAATATGGAATCTGGTCTAGTGGGAGAAGGAATTACTACTTAAGGCACTGTGAAGCACAGGCTACATTTAACTTCTTTATACCTGTTTCTCTGCCCATAAGATGAAATACTCAGTGCCAGCTCCCTATCACCCTGCCATAAGGCTGAATTAGGTAAAGGGGATATGCTTTGTTTCTTAAATGAAATGTGCTGCATAGATCCAAAACATCACTGTCCTCTGCTGAATCAGCAGACTATAAGCGCTCCTCCTGAACTCAATCTTGAATGCCTTTCTCAACCCCAGGATCTCCAAGCTTGCTTTTTTTTGTTTTGTTTTTGGGGTATTCACGGACACTACAGCTCAACCCATCGAGTATAAGCAATCTTTGTTTTGCATGGTTCCGATATACATGAATTTCAGTGACTGTGGTTTAGTTAAATAACACCAGTCCCTCAGCAACATCATTCATGTGCAGTGGTGTATTAACCGTGAGTAACTGCATAAAGTACAAACTTCACTGGTAGTTCTTCAGCCCATAAATCACTCTGTAAATAACAGACACGCATCATGATCAGTAACCAATTATGTCACTTCTTTCAGTTTGCACTTGGTAGGTCACTACACATCAGTCATTCACTTCACACACAGATAGCAAAGTAGGTAGATGTGTTATCTCCTTATCTCTCAGTTTTAAACACGTGGTATTTTACAAAACTAGATAATTGAAAGAGGAAATTGGCCAACGAAAATGAAAGCACTGCAAAGAAATGAAAAGTGGTAATAGTGGAAGTGAAATGTCCATGGGGTTATAGGTGAAACAGCTGACTGTGGGAATGCTGATGCTCGAGAGACTCTAGATATGCAGCCAGAAGAACTATGTGAAGATGAATTTATGGACATAAATGAGGATGTGGTTGTAATGAAAAGGTTGAAGATGTCCCAGAGGAAATGATGCCAGCAAAAAATCTGACCCTAGGGGAATTCTTGGAGATATTTCATGACATTGACAGTGAAAGGATAAAATCTTACAAGCTGATTAAAATTTAGAAAGGAGTATGACAATTTGCCAAAGCATAGAGAAGATGCTTGCTCCCTATCATAAATTATATGACCAGAAGGTAGCAAACACTGTTCAAACTACTCTTGGGACATATTTTTTATGAAGGACTAAAACAACTTAATGTTTCTAATTTTTTATTAGAATTTTAATTTAATTAAAAAACAAACTTAAAATTTAAAAATTCTAATTACATTGTTAAAATTAAACCTAAATTTAAAATAGTTTGCTAAATAAGTATTACCTTTACTATTTATTTCATTTCTCTATACATTTATAACTAACAAAAAGAGAGTTTTTGATGTTCAATAATTTTTAAATTTTTTAAAGTAAACTCTATGCCCAATGTGGGGCCTAAACTCATGACCCTGCGATCAAGAGTCACATGCGCCACTGACTGAGCCAGCCAGGAACCCCCAATGTTCAATAATTTTTAGAGGTCCTAGAACAGTTGTAATTTTTCCCATTTATTATTAGTATCACTGTGCATGATTTCAGCATGCATGGTCATTTTTACAGTCCTGCACTACTGTGCAAAGGGAAGACTGCCTGTACTTCAATGTTGGGTCTCCATCTGGGAGCTATATATTTAGCTCAGTGGATAACCTTTCCTTGCTTGTGTGTGTGAAATATTGTTTATATTTTGTAAAGTACAATACAGAAGTTAGGCATTATTATCATTTTGGAAGCAACCCACCTGGATTAAAATCCCTGGCTCTGCCACTTACTGGCAGAATCTTGGGCAAGTGACTTACTATCTTTGTTTCAACAGTGTCTTCATCTATAATATCAGGCTGTTAGTCTCTACCTTATAAGGTATTTACAAGAATTAATGTAAAGTATTCTAAAAGGTTTCAAGTCCTTAAGTTTGCTATCGTTTTACTTGGCTTCCCTTATTTCACAAGCAGTTATCAAGCTTTTAATGTGCATCAGCCACTGAAATATAGACATGAATGGAGCCACTGTCCTAACTTTCTGGGGATTCACTCCAGTGAAATAAATGTTAATTTAAAATCAATATTCAAAGAGTTACAGTAGAGCTATGTATTTAGTAAGGCTGAGGTCAGATGTAAGACAATGTACTAGTCTTTAAGAGGATGGGATATTCCATTGTTTCTTTCTATTTCCTGGGTGACCACAGGCCAAGTGAAGGAAACTCTCAGAGCCTCACCATATCCACCTGTTAAAAGGTTTAGTTAAAATAATACCTTCCCCATTATAAATGGTACAGTTGGAGTTTTAAAACAGTCCTTTCCTTTCACATGCCTATAGCACAATGCTGGACACAAACTACTCAACAATATCTAACCTTTATTGGGCAATTACGAAGTGCCAGGCACTGTTGAAAATATTTTAATGTATGAAGTAATCTAATGCTCATTATAACTCTAAGAGAAAAGTTACTATTATTTCTACTCATACAATTTGGAAGCTGGGGCACAGCGAAGATAGTTTCCTCCTTCCTTTCTATAAAAAATGGCCCTACCCTTTAGCAAGAGGTGAAGAACATGAGCTCTGTAGTCACACCAGAGTGGGTTGGAAGACTGGTTCAGCCACTTACTATATTAAATTGGGCAAGTTCTTGTTTAATCTCGAAGTCTCAATTTCCTCATGTGTAACTTGGGGATAACAATACCATTGTTCGGAGGTTGAAATGAAAATTGGGAATAATATCTGCATGGTGCCTGGCACATCATAAACACCCACTTTTTGGGATTTAGTGATAATTACTGTGTTTAACAAGAGGAGGCATCTAAGCTCTGCGGGGTCAGGCTGGGGGTGGGGGGAGGTGGACTCCTTGGAGGTCAGGACTACACAGGCTACGGCATCCGAGTCAACAGGACGTTAAATCAACTCCTAGCTGAGCAGAAGAAACTAGATCGCAGATAGATCCCTCCGTCCGCCCTCTCGCCCCTTTCACCTTTGCCCCCCTTCTCCTCCTCCGACACAGTCTCAAACCCGAAATGTGTTTCCGTTGCCTGCTTCTCTTGGGACACGTGCCGCGCACCCAGCGGGCCCCTGGGCCAGGAGCTACGAAACCCGGGGAGCCGGCAGCTCCGCATCACCCGCGACCACAGAGCACGGCTCCTGTGGGTCGCCATCTTGGCAGTAGCGTGACGGCGACCGACAGTACGTAGTGTTGCATCACTAGAGGGCCAACGGTGGCCGGTAGGAGACAGTGTTAGCGTAACGCGTCCTGAAACCCTTGATTAGGGAGCTATGCGTATGACCTCTGGGATCCGGAGGCTACTTAGTTTTTGAGTACCGGACATCGCTTCTTCTCTCTCTTCCCACTTTGAATATAGAATTCACCAGAAATGAAGGGACCTTAGGATAAGTCCGCAATCACCTCTCAGCGGCCATGTCTCTGAATCTTAAGTAGCAGTATGAATGCTAACTAGCAAGATACCAGTAACTCTTTGTTTTCTGGTGCAGAAGTAGGAACTAAGGTACCGTGGTTACAAGGCAAGAGATTACAAGGTCAGTTCTCTTAAACTTTGATGTGCCTAAGAATCACCTGGTTTGATCTTTATTTGTTTATTTTATTTTTTAAGATTTTTATTTATTTATTTGACAGAGAGAGAGACAGCTAGAGAGGGAACACAAGCAGGGGGAGTGGGAGAGGGAGAAGCAGGCTTCCCGCAGAGCAGGGAGCCCGATGCGGGGCGTCCTAGGATCATGACCTGAGCTGAAGGCAGACGCTCAACGACTGAGCCACCCAGGCGCCCCTGGTTTGATCTTTAAAATGCAGATTACGGTGGGCGCCTGGGTGGCTCAGTGGGTTAAGCCTCTGACTTTTGATTTTCCTCTGGTCGTGATCTCAGGCTCTTGAGATCAAGCCCCCGTAGGGCTCCATGCTGGATGTGGAGCCTGCTTGGGATTCTCTCTCTCTTCCTTTGCCCCTCTTTTCTATCTTATCTCCAAAAGAAAAAAAAAAAAAAAAAAAAGAAGCAGCAGCAGCAGCAGATTCCTGGGCCCAAATATCAGAGATTTTAAATCCTTACATTAGGGATGGGCATTGGGAATCTTTATTGAACAATCTTATGTGGTGGGTTTTTTTTTTTTTTTTAAGATTTATTTATTGGGGGGGTGTGGAGCATAGGGAGAGGGAGAGAGAGAATCCAAAGCAGCCTCCACACCTAGCGCAGAGTCCCATTTCAGGACCCTGAGATCATGACCTGAGCCAAAATTAAGAGTCCGATGCTCAACCCACTGAGCCATCCAGGAGATCTGCAAACTCCTGTGGTGATTCTGATGCAAGGAATTTGCAGACCATTCTTGAGAAACATGTGCTAGACTGCTCTGAAAAATAAACGTTCTGGGGCACCTGGGTGGCTCAGTCATTAAGCGTCTGTCTTCGGCTCAGGTCATGATCCAAGGGTCCTGGAATCGAGCCCCACATCAGGCTCCCCGCTCAGCAAGGAGCCTGCTTCTCCCTCTCCCTCGGCCTGCTGCTCCCCCTACCTGTGCTCTCTCTGTCAAATACATACATAAAATCTTAAAAAAAAAAAAAACAAAAAACGTACAAAAGGCTGTTCTTTGGTCTTTATATTTTATGTACCTAAGAAATTTGTAAATGGGAAGGAAAGCTCTGGTGTCTGTTTAGTGAGTCAGACCTACTCACCACTCACGCTCCTTCTTCTGCTGTCACAAAGCTACACTTCTAGCGCCAACTGGCATAGCATGGATGTTTACTTCCAACCCAGATTTTCCAGTTCTTTTTTTATTGAAAGGGTAATGTAGACCATCTTGAGCAAAAGAGGATGGAGGTGGTGAGTTTTGCTTGGATTTCTATGTTTCTGCTTTGATTCTCTTTTTAAATGTATGTTTCCTGTAAATATTTCACAAGGAGAAAGTGCCAAGGACCCTAAGAAACTATTTTGAAAATGAAAAATCTCTTCCTGGTTTAATGTGTAGCCTGACAGATGGACACCTACTGCTTTCTTTTGGAAGAGCTGCACGGGTTTTTCTTCTTTCCCTCTCTTTTATTTTTAAAAGTGATAGAGTAATTAGAGTTCTCACATCGTTGTTAAAGGAAATAAAAATTCATCAAGGAAACTTAGTATATCTTCCATATCTAGTCATACATAAGAATGGACCTTGGGCTTTGGGGCTGTTCTTTGTAATCATCAAAGTAAATTTCCAAACAAACCAACATCATGTATTTGTTCTCATTTCAATATGACTTGTGGGGAAAAAACTGCAAAAGGTGAAGAAAGACAAGGACTGATGAGGCCATTTTAAGGAAATTTAAAAATACGAGATTAGTATCTAATTTTCTTTATTCAAGTTAAAACTATTAATTTCAAGAAATTGATTGACTTATATATATGTTACTTATTAATGTTCTGTATTGCATGTTTTGATGGATAAGGAGCCAAAAAGGACCCAATTAGGAGAATTCTAGGATTTTGCCAATTTATTTGTTCATATAGGACTGCTTAAATTCCACTCATCCTTCTATGCTCAGCTCAAGTGATGCCTCTCTGGGAAGCCCTCTACCCCCCACCCCCAACCGTTTGTACACCTCTCCTTGAAGCCTTTGCTATAGTCAGCATTTTGTGTTGACTTTATTATAGCTCTTGTTACTATCTTCCCTTGTAGTTTTTCATCCCTACTTGCTCCCTCCCTCCCTCCTTTCCTTTCTTTTGGGTGAATGATATGTTATTTAGTCAGTTTTGTTTACAAGTGAAACTCTGGGAATTCAAAATTAACATCCTTGCTAGTGAGCTTGTTATAGACAGCAGGAAAAGCTTCACCCTTGTGTTCCACATTGTTTGGCTATGTTTTATACAAATGAACCCTTATGAGCTGGCTGCCATCCACTTTCACGTGGATTCTCTTGCCCATAATTTCACTTGGGAAGACTAAGCCCTCCAGGATTGTACCATGCACAGCTGTCAGAGTGGAACACTTATTTTTTGTACAGCTTTTTTGAGTTGGCTCAGGCAACTCTGGGCAATAAAGACATTGCACTTCCCACTGAACTTTTTCTCCAGTTTATGAAATAGCTGGACTTGGATTCTCTGGAAAGATTTCAACTGAGGAATGGGAACAAAGATTATAATAGCTTTCTGACCACCAATTTAAGTTTCCTTGGCTGTTGTTATATTCAACTCCCTTAGCTGGTCCTTGAGTTTTGAGTTCATTTTCAGCTCAAGGATAGCTTAGGAGGTGCTGGACTCTTCCATAGCCATTGGGCTTCATGATATTTTGGCTTGAACTGAACATGGCCTTCTCTCTTTGGTGAGCACTGGCCTAACCACTGTAGTTTCTTATTTGCTTAATTTACTTAGGAAACCATGAGTATATTAAAGACCTCAATCTGAATATATTTTGGCATTCCTTGTGCTCAGCGCAGTGCCTGGCATATAATAGTTTCTAACTAGCTGAGGTTAGTCTGAAAAATTATTTATTCATCTCTTTAACAGTATGTGTATGTGATCCTTCAAATCTCAAACTGCTATGGTTGAAAGGAATCATTTATAATTTTCCAAAGTACAGATGGCTGTGATGAGATTTTCTAAGTCTCAGTGTCCATATTTGTAATATGGAGAACTGGTTATCTCATGAGTGGTTGAGAACATTACTTATTATCTATGTGATGGTGGGTAACTGATCTAAACTTTTTGAACCAGTTTCCTTGTCTTTAAATTTGAGTTAATGTGAGGATTAAGTGTGATAATCCATATAACCCACAATGCAATGCCTGCTAATGATAAGCACCCAATGATAATACTATTAACAATGAAATGAAATATTAACAATGACATATATATTTTTTCTTGAGAGAGAGAGCATGCACGTGCGAGTGGGGGAGGGGCGGGGCAGAATGAGAGGGAGAGAGAGAATCTTAAGCAGGCTCTGCAAGCCAGGAGCCTGAGGCGGGGCTCCATCTCATGACCCTGAAATCATGATTTGGGCTGAAAGCAAGAGTTGGATGCTTAATCCACTGAGCCACCCAGGTGCCCTGACAATGGCTTATATTAATAAATGACTTGTTAACAATGAAATGAAGTTCTGTATGGCGAAGTGCTGTAAAGTGATATTAAATGTAGGGTTTTGTCATTATTTTTGCCCTTATTATTGGGAGATTGAATAAGAGCCATAAATAAATTGATATTAATACTAGAATAAGAACTATAAATTAAGCCATAAGTAAACGGATTCCACAGGTATTCCAATGTTTGGATTCGTTATTAGTAGTGGTGCATATTATATTATGCACATTATCAGCGTACTGAAAATTAAACCTGAACTACAAGTCCCATCATCCTTTCAACGGCGGGCGTGGTGGTGGGGAGTGGGGGGGCGGGGCGGGGGCAGAGAATCACTGGGACCGGATGTAGATAGAAAACTACGTTTCCCAGAGGGCCTCAGTCTCACATCGCCACTATATATATAGTCCATCCGGGTTCTTCGAGATGCTGTTTGGCGACTCGTCGCCATTCCCGGAGCACCTCGGCCTCGGCCCAGAGGCGAGTGTCGGTCGCTGTGTCGGAGACACCTGTCCCCGACACCAAGACAACCAGCCCTCTCCGCTGCCCCGCGGCGGGAGAGCGTGTCCGGCCGGCCGGCGGGGCTCGCGCACCCTCCCTCGCCTCCCCTTCCCCCGCAGCCTCCGCCCCGCCAGGCCCGGCCCGGACCTCCGAGCCCCGGCCTCCTCCTTCTCTGTCACCACCGCCGCCGCCGCCGGGCTCCACAGCCCCGCCCGCCGCTTCTCTTTCCAGTTTGAGAAGCCGAAGAAGGAAACAGGGAAAAATGTCGCCATGAAGGCCGAGAACCGCTGCCGCCGCCGACCCCCGCCGGCCCCGAACGCCATGAGCCTGGGTCCCCGCCGCGCCCGCTCCGCTCCGACCGCCACCGCCGCCGAGGCCCCCGTTGATGCCGCAGAGCTCCCCCAGCGCCGCCGCCACCGCTTCCGACATGGACAAGAACAGCGGCTCCAGCAGCTCCTCCGCCTCTTCGGGCAGCAGCAAAGGGCAACAGCCGCCCCGCTCCGCGTCGGCGGGGCCGGCCGGCGAGTCTAAACCCAAGAGCGGTAAGGGCGGGCTCCCACGGGGGGTGGGCGGGAGGGTGGGGGCGACTGCTCCGGAGGCTGGGGAAGATCCTCGCTCTGGTGTCTGCTGGGTCACCCAGGGACAGCTCCTTTTTCAACTGTCGTTTCCTACTTTTCTCCCATTTTTCCGTGGCTCCCATTATTTAAAGATTAACACTTAATGAGCACTGTGCAGAGCGGTTTACGTGAATCCTTGCATTAACCTTGCATTAATACTCGAAACAGATTGGTGAAGTAGGTGCTATTCTTATCCCCATTTTGCGGATGAGGAAACTGAGGTTCAGAAAAGGTAAGGTCACCCAGCCAGTATGTGCCTCACGGCCTGCCTTAAGACCTGGTTTGTCTGACTCACCAGTCCAAGCTCCTAAACCACCAAGTTGTGCTACCCTTTAATGTTGAATTAGCATTGGGTAGTGTTCAAGTTTAAACAGGGGAGGGTGGGGCCCAAGGATTTTTCAAACTCAAATTTCATATTTAATAACCTGGTCCCAGATCCATCCCTCTGTTGAAGAGAACTCGTCCTCTAATGGCTTTGTTCACTGTGGAGTAGTGGTTAAAGAGCATGGGCTCTGATTCAGTCTTTTTAGATCTGCCAGACCTTGAGCCTTCGAATTTCCTTTTCTGTAAATGTGGAGGTAATAAGAATTAAATAAATTAACTTAGGAAGCAAATCAACTAAGAGCTTAAAAGAATACCTGACATCTATTATGCACCAAATACACGTCATGCCTATTTCCCTGTGGTAGGCTAGAGTCCTTTTACAGGGAAGATTTTGTCAGTTTTGTAGTCATGCGTCTCAGTATTATGACCATTATGGTGATGATAGCAATCATTTATTGAGGGCTTACCATATGCCAGGGAGTGGGCTAGGTTTATACTTCTGTTATGTGTACTCCAGTTATTAACCTATCCAGTAAGGTGGAATTGTACATTTCTAAAGAAGGAAAAAGCCGAGAGGCCAGGAGTTTAGGAGTTGGCAGAGTCTGGAATTGAATGTTCTCCTTCTTTCTTCAAAGTCCGTGTACAAATCTCTGCTATTTTGTGCTGTGATTATATTATCAGTAATAGGAAGATGTTTTCAGTGGAAGTGGAGATGTGTGGCAGACAGGTGAACATTTTTGAAATCCCCAAATGTGGAGGTCCAGTTTAAAACTTTTTGAGATTTAAAAATTATAAGGCTTAAAAACAAAAAGAAAAAAACAACTGTAAGGCTGACTTGTTCAGAATTAATCTGTTGGATATAGCAAACTTGTTTACCTGGAATGCTGAGTACTTCTAGAAATTGGTTATAGAATTCCAGGTGGAAGCCAGTTGTCTTGATAATAAATGAATGCTTTAAATATGTAAGCAGGGATTAGTGTGGACTTTTCTCGGGCAGTATTATGTAGATTAATTTGGGGGTTTTGCACAAGTGTAGCTTTATCACAGATTCCTCTAGAGATAGAGGGTAGTCAGCCTTCTTGGCCAGTGTTGGAACTGCTGGTTTAGTGTGGTCTGAATATTTTTCAGGGTAGTTGATAAATAACTACTTTTGGACTCTATTCCCAGATATAAAGTTAAAGATGGTGATTTTCTAGCTGTCTGAATTGTCAGCTGATTTTTTTGGGCTCTCCTTTAAGCCACTGACATAAAATAATGAGTCTCTTGCCATAAATGCCTTCAGTTTATTCTGTAATGAGGCACTAGTTAAAGTGTGGCAGTCCAAACAAAAAAACTGAGGTATTTTAAAACATTTTACTCATTTTGTCCCTGACTTTGAATATGTTTATTAGGACTAACTCTGATTACCCAAGAGGTTGATAGAGAATTCTGTTGTTTAACCAAGAAAATATTTGTCAGTGTTAATGTTTCAGATAGACTTGTATATAATACTTATTGTTGGGTTCATTCTGACTAAAGTGATTTTTTTAATGACAAATACTATAAAATGCTCTTAAAACACTTGTTCACCTTCTTAATTGAAAGCTTCTGAGAAAGTAAAAACTCCTGTAAAGGATTTTTTTGCTAAGTTTTAAGAAATACACAGTGTGCCCTCTGGTAGCATTAGGTTTTGTTTAGTATGTTAGAAAGCTTGTGCATGTTTGCCCTTGCCAGTGCCTACTTTCCTGGTTACTGGTATGTACCCTTAGCAAATAGGAAGGAAAGATTTGTAGCTAAATACAGAGTTGATAGCCATAATCCACTGCACGCGTTTAGGAACAGATCAAAGGCAGAACAGGTAGATATTAAAAATGGCTTAGGAAATGCTGGATATTGGCTAACTTTTAAGGTTGAACTGAAGGGTAACATATGCAACCTTAAGAACATTATAGCTAGCTAAGACCATGGCAGATATCATTTAGGACCTCTTATACAGTGATTTCTGGAGGATTGCTCTAACAAAATGGTAGGCTCAAATTCAGTGTAATTCCATGAGAGGTTTCTGTAGTATTTCAGAAGCTGACCCGACACTTCATGTACTCGATTCTGCTGGAAACTGTTGAAAGGACCTCTTGAGTTTCAAAATACTGAGTTGAAGAAAGAAAAGGGAGGGTAAGGTGAAAATACATAACTTGCCTTCTTTTGTCAAAGTAACAGGAACAAGGGTTGTTCAGATTTCAAATATTTAATTCCCCTTTCCTCTCCTTTCCCTACCTCATGTGAGAAAAAAAACCCTCTTCTGTGTTCTAAACTGCATGTCAGAAATGGTCCTTTGCTTTCTAGCTACATGTTTAATATACTTGAGTCTTTGTTCCTGCAGTTGGCTTAAGTTCACGCACGCAGGAAATAGGTGAATTTGGCTCCTGGGATTTACTTGATCTTTTCTGCCAGAGTGGCATACTGAAGTTTCTTTGCTTTGGCTAATTGCTTCAAACATTCACATAATACTCCGTTTCTTGGATATATTCCTACAGCTTTGTTCCAGTAGGGCTAAGATGTAATTCTAAGAACACTTAACAGTGAATAGCCCAGGAATATAGCCCAGAGGAGAAAGGTGGTTTAGGGATCGGGAAAAGTCATTTAGAAAAAGCAAAGAAAGTAAAAAGAGGCAAGAGAGGCTAAGCAGTTTATGGACAAAACAATGGACCCTGGCCCGGAACCAGGCTCTTGCCCCATTCCCCTGGGCGGGGAATGGTACTACCATGGAGGTTAAGGGAAGGTCAGGTATTTTGAAGCAGTTATTTTGAGGTTGGTGATATGAAGCACTATCCTGACACACTTCCTCTTATTCGGGTACCAGGAGCCAGGTTACTAGTGGTAATCTGCCTTGAAGAATGCTTCTGAGCTGTAAATGGACCTGGAGGTTTTGATGGCTTTGAAAATTGAGGTGACTTGAGCCTTTAATAAAAATCACTTAGAGAAGTTACAGGAATTTCCGGGCCTGTTGGCTGGAGTCCTTGGTTTATATGGTTTTGTTGGAAGTCTAGGGGGTGCTTTTGACAGGAATGATTTAGATATTAATAATAGTCTTCCAAATAGTAATGGCAACTTTGTGCCAACCACTGTGGTAGACATTTATAGAAGTTTTCTCTTAATCTTCAAGGCCCTAGGAGGAGGCATGGTAGAGGATAAGCCTCATATCATGGACAAGAAAACTAAGGCTTTAGAGGGGGGTGAGAGTGATTTGTTCAAGTGAATTCTTTTTTTTTTAGAGGGAGGGAGAGGCGTGAGGGCTTGGGGGAGGGGCAGAAGGAGAGAGAGAATCTTAAGCGGGCTCCTTGCCTGGGACCACTCGATCATGCCCCTGAGCTGAAATCGGGAGTTCAGTGCTTAACTGACTGAGCCACGCAGGTGCCCCTCAAGTGAATTCTTAAGAAGTACTAGGCAGGGGCGCCTGGGTGGCTTAGTCCGTTAAGTGTCTGCCTTGGGCTCTGGTCATGATCCCAGGGTCCTGAGCAGGGAGCCAGATTCTTCCTCTCCCTTTGCCACTCCCCCTGCTTGTGTTCTCTCTCTCTTTCTCTGTCAAATAAATATATGTGCTGCCGAGGCGAGCACTCTGTCAAATAAATAAAATCTTAAAAAAAAAAGTTCTAGGCAATATTTATAAATTGCCCTTTGTATAAATTCACTTAACAGGCAAGTACCTTGGCACGTGTCATTCTTGATACCATCGCTCTCTTCCTTTCGTTCAGAATTTCTAATTTCAGGGGCGCCTGGGTGGCTCAGTCGTTGGGTGTCTGCCTTCAGCTCGGGTCGTGATCCCAGGGTCCTGGGATTGAGCCCTGCATCGGGCTCCCTGCTCTGCGGGAAGCCTCCTCCTCCCTCTCCCCCTGCTTGTGTTCCTTCTCTCGCTGTGTCTCTGTCAAATAAATAAAATCTTAAAAAAAAAAAAAAAAAGAATTACTAATTTCAGCTGGATTCAGTTTGTTGTCAGTTGTTTCTATAGTAAGGTCCTATGTTGCCTCTCCGGAGGTGCTTGTCAACTACTCTGAGTGATGGGTAAGCAACTTGTTTGTGATTATAGCATGAATCAGCAGCAGAAACTTCCTGGCTGGTATTCTGACCTCTAGGTTGTGCCACCTGTTAGAACCAAAGCTAGAAATGTTGATGAAGCCAAATTATTTAACTGAAAAACTTATGGCCTTTAATTTAGAAATGGGGGGAAAGACTGAGATATGTTATTTGGTAGCAGACCTTTCTGTTAGGGAGATGTGGAAGAACTGAGACAATGGATTGTTTTCAAGTCTCTTGTTGGCACTGCGATCCTGAGTTCTGGATTTGAGCCATTTAACTAACGTAATGGTCTTGTCCATTTTGAAATGTGTCTTGACAGTAGTTCTCGGCAGTTGTTCTCAGCTCTGGCTTGTGCATCAGAATTTCCTGAGGCTCTTTTTTTAAAAATAGGGATGTGTGGAGCTCTTAGGGATTCTTTCTGTCTGGGTTGGGTCCTCGGACCCTGGCATCCAGTTTTAAAAGTCTGCAAGTGATTCTTCTGTGTAGCCAGGATTGAGAACCACCACTTGGAAATTTAAAACTTGCAGCAGAGAATATGTTTCTGCTAGGAACTTGACTTTTTTTTCTGCTTTCCAAAATCTGATGCAGATCATCTTCATTGCTATCTCCTTTCAGAGAAAGGAGGACAGATTCTACCCCCACGTTATTCACGTGTGTGTACTGGCAAGTTGTCTGCAAGACATCCCAAAAACAGTACTCTGAATTTTATCTCTGGGTCACAGGCCTGACTGTACCTTCAATCTTTAGCTGCCTGTTGCCTGGGTCTAGAGATAAGAGCCAGCCTCTCACTTTAGATATCTAACTTCATACCCGTAGGCAAGTGGAAGATAAGATGAAGGAGTTGATTTTCGTGACTAAAATAGTGGATCCATATGTGGTCAATTTTGTAACCTGTTTTAGAAATGAGCAGTTCCCTGTCCATCAGAAAGCAGTTCTGTAAATGTGATGAAACTGTTTCCTTCCTGTGTGGTAATAAGTGAAGAAATGAAAATAGAAGTTTCTTGTTCAAATATAGAATCTGGCTTTACCTAAATCTGTGCAAACTATTAGGTGCTTGTCTTGAAAGTATTAGGGTCAAATGCAGTATCATCCGAAATTGTCTTAGGTAATGAGGTGTGGGGAATCCATGTTTTCCGTGTATGCCTGTTTTCATAAGACCTCATTTGTTTTCATGGTAAAGTTAGCTTGCATTTTATCCCTCTGAATTTTCTACTTATTTGAAATCTTATCAACTCCATAGGTAAGAACATTTGTAAGAGATCTGAAGCTTCGCTTTCTGTTACCAGTGATGCTGTGTTGGACAATAACTGTGGCTGACTGAAGTAGTAGGTAAAAGTGTAGTTCTTAAGTTCTAGCTTCAGATTAAACTCTGGTCACTTCCCTACCTGGGATTTAAAGGTGACTGGTAGGGGTAAACCTAGCCTGGCAGAGTTTCTGTGACCCATCTGTTCTCTTTCTGCATTGCTCCCATCTCCCGTGACTGTTAGCTCGACTCCCAGGTTGTGGTTTGGTCAGGTTTGGAGAGGATGGCATTAACTCATTTATCCCATGGTGGTGACAAAGTAAGTGTGAAGTGGTTGCTTTCAAAATTCGGACTCTGAAAAAAACAAAAACAAAATTCGGACTCTGATTTTATCAGCTCATGTTTCCGTTTTTTCTTTGAGGATATGCTTCATCTTGGATTTATTTAGTCTGCTATAAAATAAGCTGGTCATCTTATCTAGAAATAATTTTTTCTAGGTACTTAATAGTTTTTAAAATTACTCAAAAGATAAAATTACCCAAATGATAAATATACAGAACTTTTTGTATACTTAAGTCAGAATCTTAGAGGGTGAGGCCTGAGCATAGGAATCTCTTAAAAGCTCATCTGGGTGATTTCCTTCAAACTGGCAGGATTGAGAACCACTCAATTAGGTAAAAGTGAAGCTGCATTTCCTGATGTTAACTGTCTTAACAGCCTGCTGCATTGCCTTTCCAGGCCTGTTTTTTTCTTTCTTTTTTTTTTGATTTTATTTATTTGAGAGAGAGAATTAGACAGAGCGTGAGAGGGGGGAGGGTCAGAGGGAGAAGATGCGGGACCCAGTCCCTGATCCCGGTACTCCAGGATCGTGACCTGAGCCGAAGGCTGTGGCTCAACCAACTGAGCCACCCAGGCGCCCCTTCTTTCTTTCTTTTTTTTTTTTTAATAAAGATTTTATTTATTTATTTGAGAGAGAGAATGAGATAGAGCATGAGAGGGGGGAGGGTCAGGGGGAGAAACAGACTCCCTGCTGAGCAGGGAACCCGATGCTGGACTCGATCCCGGGACTCCAGGATCATGACCCCAGCTGAAGGCAGTCGCCTAACCAACTGAGCCACCCAGGTGCCCTCTTTCTTTTTTTTTTTAAGATTTTATTTATTTGACAGAGCACACAAGCAGGGGGAGTGGCAGGCAGAGGGAGATAGAGAAGCAGGCACCTAATGTGGGACTCACCTCAGGACCCCGGGATCATGACCTGAGCCTAAGGCAGACTCTTAACCGGCTGAGCCACCCAGGCGCTCCTCCAGACCTGTTTCTATGAGTTATATTTATATATACACAAACACACACATACATGTGTCCCTAGAAAAAATTTTTTTAATTAAGTTTTTACTTTTAATTCCAGTATAGTTGACATACAGTGTTATATTAGTTTCAGGTGTACAATATCATGATTCAATAGTTGTATCCATTACTCAGTGCTCATCATGGTATAAGTGTACTCTTTAATCCCCTTCACCTATTTCACCCATCCCCCCCACCTCCCCTTTGGTGGTCATCAGTTTGTTTGCCTTAGTTAAGAGTCTGTTTCTTGGTGTGTGTGTGTATCTTTATTTTTCTATGAATTACATGTATTTCTATATATATATATTTTTAAAGATTTTATTTATTTATTTGACACAAAGAGAGAACACAAGCAGGGGGAGCAGCAAAGGGAGGGGGAGATGCGGGGCTTAATCCCCAGACTCTGGGATCATGACCTGAGCCAAAGGCAGCTGCTTAACCGACTGAGCCGCCCAGGTGCCCCTGAATTCTCTCTATATATATTTTTAATATTTTATTTATTTATTTGACAGAGATCTCTGAGAGCACAAGTGAGAGAGACAGAGTGAGCACAAGCAGGGGGAGTGGCAGGCTCCCCACAGAGAAGGGGGAGCCCAATGTGGGACTCGATCCCAGTACTCCAGGATCGTGACCTGAGCTGAAGGCAGTCGCTTAACCAACTGAGCCACCCAGGCGCCCCCTGAATTCTATATTTTTAACATAAACAGGATTAAGCTATTTTGCGGGGAGACACTTTGTAGTTTCTGAAGCTCATGGTGGAATCCTCTTGGCTTTGTAAGCCACCATCCCCTTAAGGTTTGAGCCTAAGCCTAATGGGTTTATTATTAAAAGTCCCCCAATTTCCATTCTTAAGTTTCTGCTTAAAGGAAAGCCATTAAATTAGTATGCAGGCTTGATTTGGTCAGATTTCCATGTTGAAATAAGACAACACGAAGTGAATATAGACAAATCTAAGACAGGATGGAAATCTTTTTTAAAATAAATTTTATTCTGGGGACACCTGGGTGACTCAGTTGGTTAAGCGTCTGCCTTCAGCCTAGGTCATGATCCCCAGGGTGCTGGGACAGAGTCCCACATCAGGGTCCCTGCTCAGTGGGGAGTCTTCTCCCTCTCCCTCTGCCCCTCCCCTCTGCTTTCTCTCTCTCTTTCTCTCTCATGCTCTCTCTCTCAAATAAAACCTTTAAAAAAGTAAGTTTTATTCTGAGATTAAAAAAAAAAAAGACAACATGGAATGAGCGAAGGGACAAGAAAGATAAACTAGTCTTTTTTTTGCCCAAAGACTAATTTGGGTACCTCTTTCACATTTAGTTATTTAGATGTATATGGTTCTCAGATAGGTTTCATTTTCCTTTTTTTTTTTTTTTTAAACCAGCAAACTTTGGCACATGTTAAATGTGTCTCGTCAGGATTATTTTTTCAATTTGGGACAAAATGTGCACTTCAGCCCCCAAGTAGAAAATATGGGGCAAAGAATACAAACAAGTGCCCTTTACACAAAATACAAATGGTCAGTAGATTGAAAGAGTATTTGTTGCTACTCGTCAGAGAAAATAAACTTTAAAACAAGAATTTTGACCCTTCAGTTTTAACAAAGTTTATTCAACTCTGCATTGTCAATAATGTAGTGACCTAAACTTTCTCTTTTACAGTGTTGTTAGAATATAAGTAAATAGGTATAATGGCTCTAGAAAGCAACTTGAGAATGCATAAAAGGTTTTTTTGTAAAGATTTTATTTATTTGATAGAGACACAGCGAGAGAGGGAACCCAAGCGGGGAGTGGGAGAGGGAGAAGCAGGCTTCCTGTGGAGCAGGGAGCCCGATGTGGGGCTTGATCCCAGGACACTGGGATCATGACCTGAGCCGAAGGCAGATGCCCAATGACAGCCACCCAGGCGCCCCTGCATAAAAGGTTTTAATGATCATACTTAATCTGCTGATTTTGTTTTGAGAATTTTTTTTTTTACTATTTTATTTGACAGAGCCTGAGAGAACATGAGCAGGGGGAGTGGCAAAGGGAGAGGGAGAAGCAGACTCACTCCCCTCTGAGCAGGGAGCCTGATGTGAGGCTCCATCTGGGGCTCCACGGGGCTCGACCCCAGGGCCCTGGGATCATGACCTGAACCGAAGGAAGACGCTTAACCCTCTGAGCCACACAGGCATCCCTCATTCTGAGAATTTGACATAATCATACACACAGTCCTCTATAAAAGCGGCTCCCAATGCTAACTAGCAAAAAATTAGAAACCACCTAAATATATAGCAGTAGGAGATCGGTTATATTCTTTTATAAGCATATGGTAGACAATGCAGCCATGAATCATGCTTTGAAGACTAGAGATGCATGAAAATGCTCATGGAGTAATAGAAGACAGTATATTTTGTCTGTCATTTTGTGGAAGATGTGGCAAGTGTATAAAATGGGCAGTGAAAGGAAATTATGCACTGTAACTTGGTATATGGATAGTGGCAAATTTCAATTCTTCCAGATTTCAAAATTGAACGTATATTCTTACAACTGGAGAAAAGAAAGCAAAGAATATATTAAAAAAAATTTTTTTTCAGATTTTATTTTAGAGAGAGGTAGAGAGTGTGAGCAGGGGGAGGGGCAAAGGGAGAGAGAATCTCAAGCAGACTCTACTGAGAGTGGAGCCCGGTGAAGGGCTCAATCTCACAGCCCTGAGATCATGACCTGAGCTGAAACCAAGAGTTGGTTGCTTAACTGACTGAGCCACCCAGGCGTTCCAAGAAATATTTTTTAAAAGGATATGACTCATGCTGATTTAATATGTTTTTAGAACTCAACTTCTTTTGTTTTGTCAATTTAATGGCTTCTCAGTTTGAGGCCTAGTGTATATGTAAATATTGTTTTGCTTTTATGCCTCTTGAGTGTACCTGCCAGGGCCTAGACCAAACCTGTGCACTATAGAATCTAGCTATATTGTAGTAATTTAAGGAGAATAATGTCTTCTATCCTGCTTCCAGATAAAATACTTTTCCCTAATACAGATAGGCTGTTCTCTTTTTCTTTTTTTTTTTTAATTAAAAAAAATTTCTTTTGGGGCGCCTGGGTGGCTCAGTTGTTGAGCGTCTGCCTTCGGCTCAGGTCATGATCCCAGGGTTCCTGGGATCGAGCCCCACATCGGGCTCCCTGCTCAGTGGGAAGCCTGCTTCTCCCTCTCCCACTTCCCCTGCTTGTGTTCCCTCTCTCGCTATGTCTCTCTCTGTCCAAAAAAAAATACGTATATATATATATAAAATATACCAAAAAAAAAAATATATATATATATATATAAATTTTTTCTGAAGTAGGGTCCATGCCCAACGTGGGGCTCCGGAACTTAGGACCCTGAGGTCAAGAGTTGCATGCTGTGTGGACTGAGCCAGCCAGGTGCTCCAGGCTGTTACCTTTTCTATCATTTCATCTAAATGGACCTTAGTAAGAGCAGTGGTTAAACCCTGTAAAAAAGGGAGACATTGATCTAAGAATCTATGTACTTTCATCTGCATTTGTATCCCTCCTGAAGGAGGGACCCTTTAGGCTTTGTGATGTAAAAAGCAGAAGAGGGACACCTGGGTGGGTCAGTTGGTTGAGCGTCTGCCTTTGGCTCAGATCTTGATCTGGGGTCCTGGGATGGACTCCTGCATTGGGCTCCCTGCTTAGTGGGGTGTCTGCTTCTCCCTCTCCCTCTGCTCGTGCTTGCTTGCGCGCTTTCTCTCTCTCAAATAAATAAAATCTTTAAAAAAAATAAAAATAAAAAGCAGAAGCAAAAACCACCTTACTATGAGATGTCTTGTCCAAAGTTCTTGTCCAAACCCAGATTTCTTAGAGGTTGTGGAAGGGCCTATTTACCTTTGTTTTTATTTTTAAAGATTTTATTTTCTTAAAACCCTGAGATCGAGAGTCGCAGGCTCTTCTGACTGAGCCAGCCAGGCACCCCTGTTGTTTATTTTTAAAAGATTTTACTTTTTTAGGTAGTGTCTACCTGATGGGGATGCTTGAACCTACAGCCCCAAGATCAAGCATTGCATGCTCTTCCAACTGATCGGCCAGGAGCCCTGTGTATCATTTCTTAACTAATTCTTCACATTTCTCGCTTTCAGATGGAAAGAACTCAAGTGGATCCAAGCGTTTTAATCGCAAACGTGAACCTTCCTATCCCAAAAATGAAAATTTTAGCAACCAGTCCCGTCGCTCCAGTTCACAGAAAAGCAAAACTTTTAACAAGATGCCTCCACAGAGGGGCGGCGGCAGCAGCAAAATCTTTAGCTCTTCTTTTAATGGTGGAAGACGAGATGAGGTATGGAATTTCAGAATGGTCTTTCTAGAATAAGAAGCAAGAGCTCTGATCCCCCCGCCCCCGGTTTATCATTAGTTGGGGAGGAGGGGAGAAACAGCTGGAAGAGTAAATAACCAAAGCAGTCTTGAATAGGTGAGAATTTAACTAGGTTTGGAACTTTGCCTTTCTTCCCTTGAAAGTTTTGAAAATTTCCTTGGAGGAGGAAGACATCATAATCCTGGATTGTGAGAAATTATAGCAGACTTGGGGTGCCTTACTTTGTATAGTCCTTCTGTCATCACTCCTGAATTAGAGGTACCTCTTGAATATTTAGGTAATAAAGTGACTTCAACTAATTAATGACATTTGCCCTATAGTATCTAGCAGAATGCAAGATGCTATATCCTTAGTCCCAGGTACTCTGATTTTAGGAGTTTCTTAGGTATCCTTTTATAAGTCTGTAGAGACTTTTGTATAAGGGAGTTAATTGTAGCATTGTTGGTAGTTGCAAAATCTAGGAAACAACCTAAATTAGCAAGGGGCTGGTTAAATTATCTTCCTGTTTGAATGTTCCATACTTTGTAACCATTATAGAATAAGACAGATTTAATGTACTTATGGAAGAATTCTTTCATTCACCAAAAATTTAGTTCTCCTTTACTGTGTAACAAATAACCATTCAGTTTGGAATACAGTAGTGAGTGGAATATTGTCCCTCAGGAGCTTATATTCTAGTTTAGGGAGACAATAAATGATTACACAGTTGACCTTTGAACAACACAGGTTTGAACTGCATGGGTCCACTTATGTGGATTTTTATTTATTTTTTTAATAAATACAGTACTGTAAATGTGTTTTGACTTTTTTTTTTAAGATTTCATTTATTGAGAGAGTGTGTGAGCAGGGGGAGGGAAAGAGGGAGAGAGAGAATCTTATGCAGACTCCATGCTGAGCATGGAGCCTGACATGGGGCTTGATCTCACGACCCTGGGATCATGACCTGAGCTGAAATCAAGAGTCAGACGCTTAACCAACCAAGCCACCCAGGTGTCCCTGATTTGATTTTCTTAATAACGTTTCCTTTTTTCTAGTTTTATTGTAAAAATAACGGTGTATAATACCTATAACATAAAAAAACACGTGTTGAGTGTTTATGTTACTGATAAGGCTTCCAGTCAACAGTAGGTTATTAGCAGTTAAGTTTTTTGGGGAGTCAACAGTCATACATGGGTTTTTGATTGTGCAGGGGGTCAGTGCTCCTAATGCCTGCATTGTTCAAGAGTCATCTGTATAATAAATCCAAAGGTAAGTGCTTACTGAATTAGCAAAAAGTAGACTAAGAGTTAGGGATAGAGAGTAACAAAGAGTACAGTTTATTTTTTATTTTTTTGAAGATTTTATTTATTTGAGAGAGACGAGAGAGAGAGCATGCATGAGTGTGTGGGAGGGTGGCAGTGAGAGAGGGAGAAGCAAACTCCCTGCGGAGCAGGGAGCCTGATATGGGGCTCGATCCCAGGACCCTGGGATCATGACCTGAGCTGAAGGCAGATACTTAACCGACTGAGCTGCCCAGGCTCCCCAAGGGTACAGTTTTAGAAGGTGCCTAAGGAAAGCTGCTCTGAGGAGGTGAAGTATGAGTATAGACTCCTGAATGAAGCAAGGGAGCACACCATACAATTTTGAGGAAGAGTGTCTTTAGCCAGGAGGAATAACAAGTGCACAAGCAGCAAGGAATCAGAGGTAGTAATGTTTTTGGTTTGTTTGAGGTAAAGCAAGTAGGCTACCCTGGGAAGAGGAGGAGGAGGAGGAGGAGGGAATGAAGCTAAAGAATGGGAAAGAGGGTCAGATCATGTGGGGCCTTGCAGGACTTTGACTTTTGTTCAGAGAGATGGGAAGCTGTTGGGGGTTTAAGAAGAGAAGTACTATAATCTGACTTGGAGTTTTAAAGTGAAGAGTGGAACCAGGGAGGTTAGTTAGGAGGCTGTTAAGATTTCTGGTGAGAGTGTTGGAAGCTTTGAAACAGTGATAGCTGGTGAGAGGTATGCCCGTTGGGGTGATATTTGAAGGTAGAGCCAACATGACTTTTTTAATATGTCAGATATGGGGTCTGAGCAGAGAAATGAATGACTATGAAAAAATGAATGTTTTCGGCAGGAGCCCAATTCAGATACCATATGCTCAAGTGTGGAAGATTTCCAGAGAAGTACAGGGTTTGGGGGTGGTGGGGAGGGAAGGGGAGTTGAGATAAAGAACTTCATTTTGGAAGTACATTTGCGTGAAGATGTTTACTGGATTTCTAAGAGATAGGCAGTTAATGGGATCTGGAGTTGAAGGAGGAGACCCAGAGCTAGAGCTAGGTGTCTGCATGCATTTGATGTTTACAGCTGTGGAACTAAGTGAGATCATTAAGGAGTAGTGCAGCAGAAAGGGAGTAGATTTAAGGACTGAGGCCCGAGTCAGGATCATGAGGCATCAGCAAAAAGGGAGAAAGCCATTTGGAGACAGTGGTTAGTTTTGCCCTCTGCCAGTAAGCAGAAAATTAGGACTGAAAGTGGACCAGTAGATTTCATAATAGGAAGGCAGGTTGGTGGACCAGTAGATTTGATCATGGGAAGGTGGGTTGTTGGCCTTGAGCTGCTTTGGTGGAGTGGTGAGGACAAAAACCTGATTGGCATAGATTTAGAGAGAATGGAAGAATGGGAGGAAGAAACAGCAAGTTCAGACAGCACTTTCTGGTGGCTTTGCTCTAAAGGGGAGCAGAGAGCTGAGGCAGTAGCTTGAGGGAGTATGAAGTCGAGAGGTTTTAAAGTTAGAGAAATAAACAGCATATCTCTGGTAATGGGATTGTCCTGTGAGGGGGCAAACCTGATGCAGAGGAAAGGGGGAGAATTGCTGGAACAGTGTCCTTGAGTCCTTGAGGAGTTGGGATCTTGTATACAAGTGGAGGAGTTGGCTTAGATAGGAGCTTTTCCGGTTCATCCTCAGTAATAAGAGGAAGGCAGAGTACTGGTAGGAGGATGTAGGAATTCTTTACTGATTATTCTTATTGTCTCGGTGAAATATGGAAGGTGAGCTGAGGGAGGAGCCTTGGAAGCCTTGAGGAATGGCTGACTGGGTGACTGGGGAATTAAGTGGGTACAGAAATGTCATCAGGTTGTGGTAGTATTGCCAGGCAGCCTGAGGGTCTACTTAGTGAGACTGGTCAGTGTGGTGTGGTTGTGTTCTTGTGTATAACTGGTGCTGATGTGGAAATACATAGGCAGAGAGTTGGGTTAATCAGGGGAAGGTTTTGCCAGGTGAATTCAGATGACAAAGAGAAGGGGGTAGTGGACCATAGGATCTAGGCCAAGTAAGGAAAGAAAATTGTAGGGGTGGGTTGGATCACTGGTTTGGAGATTCCAGTGGGGCTAAAGAATTGTGGGAAACAGGACTAAAGGGAACAAGCTAGGAAAGGAGGGAGTTGCTGCTTGGATGTTGGGTGCTCAAAGTTAAGATGGTGGAAGAGGTGTGATTGTTATTCTTAACAGTCTAGATGTAGAGCAGTGCTGTCCAGTAGAAATGCAGGCCACATACATAATTTAAACTTCTCTAGTTGCCACATTAAAAAAGTAAAGAAATGATGAAATAGTTATGTTTTTACCGAATATAGCTAAAATGGTATTATGTGGCAATGGCCACATTTCAGGTGCTCAGTAGCCACATCTGGCTAGTTGTGGTTGCTGTATAAGGTGGCACAGATCTAGGTGGTATGTCCTTGGGAATTGCGTTCCTGAGGTAGAGTGGAGGGCAAGCTAATTGAAGGAGGTGAGGGTCAAGGAACTGAGAGGTCAGTGTTTTGGAAGGATAATTTATCAGGAATTGTGGTGGGCAGTATTGAAGAGGGGGGCAGTGGGCCAACTAGGGTAACAAGGTGATGATAGAAGGTTGAAGGTGTGGAGGATTTCGTGGAGTGAGCACCAGCTCTTATGTAGGGTTGGGACACTGGGGGTGGAAGACTGATGAGGGGACAGCAGAGCCACATGGAAATGAGCATCCAGGGGATGAGAGGCAACAGATGACCTGGAAGTCATGAGCTCCCTGTGGTCAGTTACATAAACAGTCGGAGGTGTTGTCTCCCAGGATCTAGTGTTGAGATGAAAGGAAATTGTTTATGGTTTGCCACTGTACTTTTTTTTTTTTTAAGCTTTTATTTATTTATTTGACAGCACAAGCAGGGAGAGCAGCAGAGGGAGAGGGAGAAGCAGGCTCCCTGCTGAGCAGGGATCCTGACGTGGGGCTCGATCCCAGGACCCTGGGATCATGACCTGAGCCGAAGGCAGCCGCTTAACCAACTGAGCCACCCAGGCGCCCCAGTGCCACTGTACTCAATCATAAGGGTCCTATACTTGGGTCTATATGCATAGGATATCTCAGGCCATATTGGTTGTCTCTGCAGTGTAAGGTATTGTTCACCATATCCCTCTTTGTACTCTTTAGATTTTTTTTTAAGATTTTGTTTATTTTATTTAGAGAGCATGAGCAGGGGGAGGGGCAGAGGGAGAGGGAGAGAGAGAACCTCAAGCAGACTCTGTGCCGAACATGGAGCCCAATTTCGGGCTCCATTTCACGACCCTGAGATCATAACCTGAGCTGAAATCAAGAGTTGGATGCTTAACCAGCCAAGCCACCCAGGCGCCCCTGTACTCTTCATGACGTCTGTGCAGGTGCTGTTTACTAATCTCTAAATTTGACTAGGTAGCAAAAACCTTAAATTTGTATTTCCTTTGACCCAGTAATTCCTACTATACGTTCAGAAGAAATAATTTTATGTGGCCAAATATTTGTGCATGAAGATCTATCCAAAAATAGGTGTATCATAACATTATTACTATTTTTTTTAAAGATTTTATTTATTTATTCATGAGAGACAGAGGGGGAGAGAGAGAGAAGCAGAGGGAGAAGCAGGCTCCCAAGGAGCAGGGAGCCCGATGCGGGACTCGATCCCAGGACGCTGGGATCATGACCTGAGCCGAAGGCAGACGCTTAACCATCTGAGCCACCTAGGCGCCCAATGTGGCCAAATATTTGTGCATGAAGTTCTATCCAAAAATAGGTGTATCATAACATTATTTTGTTACAGAGGAGAAGCTATGAACAGTGTGTCCTACAGGGGGCATTATAGTATACCTATATGACGTAGTGGATTTAAAGTGACTGTATGCTAATATGACTGACATGGCAAAGTGTTTATAACATTAAATGAGAAATTGGGATTAGGGAATGCACTAGCTGACTTAACAGATATCTACCATTTCAATTTGGGAATGTTAAGAGAGCCAAGAAAAGGGGTGCTTGGGTGGCTCAGTTGGTTAAGCATCTGCCTTCGGCTCAGGTCATGATTCCAGGGTCCTGGGATTGAGCCCCACGTCTGGCTCCTTGCTCAGTGGGGAGCCTGCTTCTCCCTCTCTGTCTGCCTGCCGTTCCCCCCCCCCCCGCTTGTGCGTTCGCTTGCTCTCCCTCTCTCTCTCTCTGTCAAATAAATAAATAAATAAAACCTTAAAAAATAAAAAAAAGAGCCAAAAAAGCCCCAACATGATTTCTTCCATCTTTGTGTGCAGTGGTATTTCTCCCATGTGGTTTCTTGCCACTTTCTAAACTGTTTCTGAATCTGCTGATGGGGTTTATTTCTGGACACAGAGGTAGTCTGCCTACATGTTCTAATTCCGTCAGTTTTAATTAACAATGAATAGCAGTGCATGTCTTAGACAGGAGGTCTCTCTGGCAGGATCCTGAAGCCCATGGCAGTTAGCAGCTGCCTGCAAGCCGCCTCCAGAGTATAGTTCCACAGACTCACTTTTGCCAGAAACAAACCAAAGAACAAGTAGCTAATAAGAGTGAAGGTGTAGGAGTCCTATGGGACTGTCAAAAGATTAATCCAGTAAGTAAATCCTTGTACTTCAAGATAGCTAGAGGAGTTCCTGTTGGGTTTTGTCACTTAAGGGTTAATGGCCTTTTCACAGGCCAGGCTGAACAGTTTAAGGAATTGTATGTTAAAGGCCCTGGTCCCCCTCTCCACTCACATCCACATCTTAGGTGGACTTTTGTATTACCCTCTCCTAGGAAGATTGTTTACTTTAAGCCTGTGTTTCATTTAGTTAGTATTTTAAGCCATGTAGAAGGAGGGGTTGTGCTAGTTTCTGCTATAAATAATAATCTGAAATACTTGATTCATTCTTGTTCTAGGTAGCAGAGGCTCAGAGGGCAGAGTTTAGCCCTGCCCAGTTCTCTGGTCCGAAGAAGATCAATCTGAACCACTTGTTGAATTTCACTTTTGAACCCCGTGGCCAGGCGGGTCACTTTGAAGGCAGTGGACATGGCAGCTGGGGAAAAAGGAACAAGTGGGGGCATAAGCCTTTTAACAAGGAACTCTTTTTACAGGCCAAGTGAGTATGTCTGCTCTTAGGAGGAAAGTGCAGTTGAACCTCTGGGCAGTTGCTGGAGCTGAGAAGCAGCTTTTATTTTATTAATTTAGGAGAAGCTTTTATTTTATTTAAAAATTTTTGTTAGAGAGCACGAGCAGGGTGAGGGGCAGAGGGAGAAGCAGACTCCCCTCTTAGCAGGGAGCCCAACTCGGGGCTCAATCCCAGGACCCTGGAATCATGACCTGAGCCAAAGGCAGTTGCTCAACTGACTGAGCCTCCCAGGTGCCCCAGAAGAAGCTTCTTTTAAACGGCTGTGGGAGAGAGGTAGAAAGGGAGTTGATCTGGTTCTTTGTCTCCTCTCCCTCTCTCTCTTTTTGAGGGGGGTGCGGTGGCAAGTGTTGAAAAACAGCTTTGCAAGCGGATGTTCTTGGTGTTTAAAAGAATTATAATGCTTAAATAAATTAATGATAAAATTAATGCTTTTAGTGTCATGATGAGGTAGTAAAAGTGTTTGCTTTGGAATTGGACCCAGATTTGAATTTTATTTTCACCTTCAACGTTGGGTAATTTGTTTAGCCACTTTGAGACTCAGCTTCTCCCTGTAAAGGAGGAGAATTACTTAAGGGAGAATTGGATGACAGGTTGGAGTGTTTGGCATATATTTGCTCAAATACTGATTCCCTTTTGTTTCCTTTTGTGTGTCATTAGTTATGTAAGTTTTGACCTTGGATCTTGACTGAAGTAACTGGTTAGTACCTTACATAAATTGGTAGTCAAATGATTGAGAATAGTCTTTCTACTGCCTTGAAGATTAGCTGTGTGCTGAGGTTTCTCACAAGGAGGGAGGAAATCTGGCTCCCTGCTGATTGATGGAGCCATAGTCTAGGTTAATTTTAGCTCAAGGGAGGCCTACAGCAGCTTGGCTGGGCTTGGAAGCGGAAGAAACAGAGTTCATGGTTTTAGACTCCTACTTGCCAAGTCTTTGGATTCCCTGCAGAGCCAGGGCTGAGAGCTGAGGCTGAAGTCCTAGTTCAGTGCTTCACAAACCATGGCTGCTGATGGCCTGTATTTGATCACTAAGTGAAGGAGTAATGACTTTCTGCTGATGGCATGTTGGTGGATTCTGACAGTCTGCCTTTTCCTTGTCTTTTTCCCTATTTCCAGCTGCCAATTTGTAGTGTCTGAAGACCAGGACTACACAGTTCATTTTGCTGATCCTGATATCTTAGTCAACTGGGACTTTGTGGAACAAGTGGTGAGTAGCTCAGCTAAGCTTGTAAGCTGTTAGTGGGAGCGAGAACTAAAGAAATGGACCATGGTGACACAGCAGCTGTTGGCTGGTTTCACTGTTAATACGTTTTTCTGCATGGCCGCCCTGTAGACATTCCCCAGAGATCAGTCCTGGTTTCTCCTCGAGTTCGGTTTGTGCTCTCTAATTGGCTGGTCTACAGGATTGGGGAATTGGAGAACTTTCATCTAAAAGGTACCAAAGCAGCCCTATCTACAACCTCTCCTGGGAAGAAGGAACCAGGGAAATATATGAGGAACTCTGGTTACCCTCCTGACCTGGGGTGGACATAGCATGGACGTGTCTTTATTGGTAGCTATTTGTAGTAATCAGTATCAAATTAGGCCTCAGTCTTGTGGCAGGTGAATGAGCCATTAGCTGCACTGCTAAGCCACTGTTGTGTTTTGTTTTCTGTTGAAGTTAGGAGCTCTGGGTATTCCCTTGCTATTCTTAGCTTATAGGGATGTAGAATACTTTTTAAAACTATAGGCCTCGGGATGCCTGGGTGGCTCAGTTGTTAAGCGCCTGCCTTGGGCTCAGGTCATGATCCCATGGTCCTGGGGTCGAGTCCCACATCGGGCTCCCTGCTCCGAGGGAAGCCTGCTTCTCCCTCTCCCACTCCCCCTGCTTGTGTTCCCTCTCTTGCTGGGTCTAGCTCTGTCAAATAAATAAATAAAATCTTTAAACAAAACAAAACTACAGGCCTCAAAGCCTGGCTTCCCATTAAGTATGAAAATCCATAAAATCATCGGAGAATGACAAAGAAGTCCTATGAAACCTAAGTTTTATATTCATTGGTTAAAAAATAAAGATGTATATAAAGTGAGTCTCATTGACTTCTCTGCTGGAAAATTACTGGTACATCACCTCTTGACCTTTTTAATGCCTTTGTGTATGTGTACATATAAATCTTTTTTTTATAAATGGGATCATAGGGGTGCCTGGGTGGCTCAGCCAGTTAAGCGTCTGCCTTCAGCTCAGGTCATGATCCCAGGGTTCTGGGATCAAGTCCCACATTGGGCTACCTGCTCAGCCAGGAGCCTGCTTCTCCCTCTCCCCACTGCTCATGTTCTCTTTCTCTCTCTCTCTCAAATAAATAAATAAAATCTTTAAAAAAAAAGATTTTATTTATTTATTTGAGAGAGAGAGAGAATGAGAGATAGCACGAGAGGGAAGAGGGTCAGAGGGAGAAGCAGACTCCCCGCCGAGCAGGGAGCCCGATGCGGGACTCGATCCCGGGACTCCAGGATCATGACCTGAGCCGAAGGCAGTCACTTAACCAACTGAGCCACCCAGGCACCCTCAAATAAATAAAATCTTTTTAAGAAAATGGGATCGGGGCGCCTGGGTGGCTCAGTTGTTAAGCATCTGCCTTCGGCTCAGGTCATGGGTTCGAGCCCCACATCGTGCTCCCTGCTCGGCGGGAATCCTGATTCTCCCTCTCCCATTCCCTCTGGTTGTGTTCCCTCTCTTGCTGTGTCTCTCTCTCTCAAATAAATAAAATATTAAAAAAAAAAGTGGGCGGATCATAGAGGCGCCTGGGTGGCTCAGTCATTAAGCATTTGCCTTTGGCTCGGATCATGGTCCTAGGGTCCTGGGATTGAGCCCTGCATCAGGCGCCCTGCTCAGCGGGAGGCCTGCTTCTCCCTCTCCTACTCCCCCTGCTTGTGTTCCTTCTCTTGCTGTCTCTGTCAAATAAATAAATAAAATCTTTAAAACAAACAAAAAAAATCTCATATTGATTCATATATTGATTTTTGTCACTTTTTCCCTTTGTGGAACCTCTAAAATACCTTTTGTGTAGTTATATATGTGTATATATATATTTATTTATATATATATTTAAAGATTTACTTAGAGAAAGAGAGCATGCACATGTGTGTGCACATGAGGTGGGGGTGGATAGGGAGAAGGAGACAGACTCAATGCTGAGTGGGGAGCCTCATGTGGGGCTTGATCCCAGAACTCTGAAATTATGACCTGAGCTGAAATCAAGAGTGGGATGCTTATGGGGTGATTGGGTAGCTCAGGTGGTTAAGTGACTATCTTTGGCTTGGGTCATGATCCCGGAGTCCCAGGATCATGATAGTCCCACATCGGACTCCCTGCTCAGCAGGGAGTCTACTTCTCCCTTTGACCCCCCCCCCCATGCTCTCTCTCTAATACATAAATAAAATCGTAAAAAACAAAAAAAAGGATGTTTAACTGACCGAACCACCCAGGTGCCCATTGTTACTCTATTAAGCCATTGTGGTTTCTTTAATGATTTACTTAAAGTGTTATATACCTGCTTTTTTTTTTCTTTTAAATAACCTGCATTTTTGAACAATTTTGTGAAGATGTGTTGAGTAGGAGATGTACAGGGTTGGGGATGGGACAGAAGAGACTTTGACTTTGACAGTCCTTTGTCAGTTTGAAAGCAGTATAACTTGTGGTGCTGTTTTGTTTCAGCGCATTTGTAGCCATGAAGTGCCATCTTGCCCAATATGCCTATATCCACCTACTGCAGCCAAGATAACCCGTTGTGGACACATCTTCTGCTGGGCATGCATTCTGCACTACCTTTCACTGAGTGAGAAGACCTGGAGTAAATGTCCCATTTGTTACAGTTCTGTGCATAAGAAGGATCTCAAGAGGTGAGATGGAGACATTTAATAGATTAGACCCCCATCTGCTGACTCCTTGCTCTTTTCCATCTAAATGTCCATGTTACAGTGTTGTTGCCACAGAGTCACGGCAGTATGTTGTTGGTGATACCATTACGATGCAGCTGATGAAGCGGGAGAAAGGGGTCTTGTTGGCTTTGCCCAAATCTAAATGGATGAATGTAGGCCATCCTATTCATCTAGGAGGTGAGTTCTGTTAATTTAGGGGCTAAATAATCCTGGCTACATCCTTTAAGGCTACTGAGTATATCTTTCTAATCAGAAATTGAGCCTTTGGGGCAAGCCATTTCTAGCATTTCCAGATCACTTTTAGGATTCTGGTAGGTTAGAGGGGAGTTTGCAGAGAGCAGCTTAACCCTTGGTTTCAAGTATGGTTCAGTTATATATATTTTAATTTTAAAGATTTATTTATTCACTTACTTGAGAGAGAGAGCAGGAGAGAGCATGAGGAGAAGCAGGGTCTCCGCTGAGCAGGGAGCCCTATGCAGGGCTCGATCCTGGGACTCCGGGATCATGACCTGAGCCGAAGGCAGTTAGCTGCTTAACTGACTGAGCCTCCCAGGCGCCCCTTAATTTTTAATTTTGTTGAAATAGTGCCTGTCAAGGAACTCAGTAGTAGAAGAGACATACTGGTGGCCAGGCAATTAGAATATAGAATGTGAGAAGTATTCACAGTGAGGAAAGTACACAGGGTTGTATGTTCTATATTCCTTGCAGAAACGAGTATTGATTAAAGTGGCATTTCAGTTTCTGGGCAAAAGATATTTCTCAGTAAATAGTATTGAAACAATTGATTCTTCTTATGGAAAAAAAAATTAGATCCCTGTCTCATACCATTCATAAAAATCAGTTCTTCATGGATTGAGTAACTGAATTTTTAAAAATCTAAAACAGTTAAGAAAAAATATGGGATAGTATCTTTATAAATCCTCAGGTAGGGATGGATTTTTGAACCAGTCTAAAACCATAGATGCTATAAAAGAAAAAAATATATATGTGATTTTATAAGAGTGAAATCTGACAAGATTCCTTGAAGTCAGCAGGTGATAAACTAGGGGAAGATTTACACATTTTTAATTAATTAATTAGAGATTTTATTTATTAGAGAGGGAGAGCACAAGCAGGGGGAGCGCAGGCAGAGGGAGAAGCAAGCTCCCTGCTGAGCAGGGAGCCTGATGCGGGATTTGATCGCAGGACCCTGGGATCATGACCTAGCCTAAGGCAGACGCCTAACTGACTGAGCCACCCAAGTGTCCCAGATTTACACATTTAAAACTAATGTATAGTACGTATGAGTGTCCTATAAATTAGATTAACAACCCAGTAGAAGAATGGGCTAAGTATGTGCAAAGCATTTTCTAGAAAAGGATATTGGAATACCTCCTAAATTATATATAGAGATTTAACTTTGCTAAGAGTTTGTAAATCAAGGCGCCTGGGTGGCTCAGTCGTTAAGCATCTGCCTTCAGCTCAGGTCATGATCCCAGGGTCCTGGGATTGAGCCCTGCATCGGGCTCCCTGCTCGGCAGGAAGCCTGCTTCTCCCTCTCCCACTCCCATTGCTTGTGTTCCAGTTCTTGCTGTCTCTCTCTCTGTCAAGTGAATAAATAAAATCTTAAAAAAAAAAAGTGTAAATCAAAATGCCTATCAGATTGACACACAAGAAAAAGAAAAAAAACATTGGAAATACCAGTTTTTGGGAGGGGTAGGAAAATGAGTACTGTTGTTCTTGGTGGCAGTATAACTTGATGTAGCCTTTTGGGGGGAGCAATTTGGTAGTATTTAAAATATGCACAGGGGTGCCTGGCTGGCTCAGTTGGAGGAACGTGGGACTCTTGATCTCAGGGTTGTGAGTTCAAGCCCCACATGGGGTATAGAGATTACTTAAATAAAACTTAAAAAAAAAAAAGCACAACTTTTGATCCAGCATTTATATTTAAATATCATAAGGAAATTATTTGCACCAAGGAGCATGTATAAGGATTTTTTGTTAAAATGTAATAGAAGTTGACGATAAGCTGCATGTTCCATAAAGAACTTACTCAAAGTAGAGTGTATCATACTGTGGAGCACAATACAGAAGGTGAAAATTGGATCTCTGTATTAATATTTTGAGAGATTTTAGCACACATTGGATGAAATATGAAGAACAAAGCTTAGAGTTTATCATTTATGGAAAAACTTTTATTTCTTTAAATGAACATGGGTATATAAATGTATAGAAAAAGATTTGATGAAAACGTTGAAATTTGTAAATGGTTATTTCTGGGTGGGTACTAGGATGGGAGAGTGGGGAATGGTATTTTGAGGGTTTCTCAAAAGAATATTGTCTTAAATTTTTGAAAAAGTACAGAAAATATGGGGGAGGGAAGTAAAGGAAATCAATCCTCCATGATCCTTTTACCCAGAGGTACCCCAAAATTGTAGATTTTTTTTCTATGCTTGTATATTTTTGGGAGATTAGGATTAAATTTTCTAGTTTGGTGTCTGCATTTTATTCACGTAATGTATTTCTACATGTCAATAAGTGTCTTCAGCAAGCCATTTTTATTTAAAAAAATTTTTTTAAAGCGTATTTATTTTTATTTTAAGTAATCTCAGCATCCACCATGGGGCTCAAACGCCTGACCTGGAGGTTAAGAGTTGTGTGCTCTCCCAACTGAGCCAGCCAGGTGCCCCAGAAAACCATTTTTAATGTCTGCAAGATTCTCTTTAATGAACTATGCCATCATGTCATTAACTGTTTCTTTATTATTGGACTATACTGGTTGATAGTAGCTTTTTGATATTACAGATGATGTAATTATTGAATGTTGTTTGGCTAAATTTTTTTTTTTACTGCATCTTTTTTTTTTAAAGGCTAATTTTTTAATTTTTTAAAATTTTTTGTTTTTTAAAGATTTTATTTATTTATTCATGAAAAACAGAGAGAGAGAGGCAGAGGGAGAAGCAGGCTCCCAAGGAGCAGGGAGCCCGATGCAGGACTCGATCCCAGGACTCTGGGATCATGACCTGAGCTGAAGGCAGACGCCCAACCATCTGAGCCACCCAGGCGCCCTGCATCTTTTGTTTTCTTAGATGCCTTATAAAATGGGGTCAGAGTTAGAAACCTTGTATTAAGGTCATTGTTGAATTATTTTTTAGAAAATTACGTTAAATTATTCCATCTTTGCAACTTAGGGGAAAAAAAGCTGTGTGTAAAACTTCCTCTGTAGCCACGCGCTTGCTTTGAATGTTGCATTTTTGTGGTCTTGCCGGCTTTCCTGTAGATGAACAGCACAGCCAGTACTCCAAGTTGCTGCTGGCCTCTAAGGAGCAGGTGCTGCACCGGGTAGTTCGGGAAGAGAAGGTAGCTCTGGAGCAGCAACTGGCGGAGGAGAAGCACACTCCCGAGTCCTGCTTTATTGAGGCAGCTATTCAGGAGCTCAAGGTAAGACGGTGCCTGGAAACAGGATAGGGTGGTGGGGATAGGTTACCTCGGTCCCACATTTAAGGTAGTGACCAGGGAAAGGCTAAAAAAGCCAGTTTGCTCTAGGTTTTGGTGATGGGAGGGAAGGGCTGACCTAGTGATTTTTGTGTTTTATTTTGACGGGGGCACCTAGTGGTTTTTAAAATGCTCTCTGGAGCTGAAAGGAAGAAACTAAAATGATCTTATAGCTAGTTGAGTCACTGAAGTCTTAGATTCTGAATTAAGCAAGGTAGACTTTTTTTTTCCCTAAGAAAACACTTGGATTTACTTTTAGAGATGTTTTATTTGAGGGACATTTTGAAGAAAGTATGGCCTATCCAGCAGTCCCTAGCAATGCCTGCTGAGGATTTGGAGCAGCAGGAATTTCCCAAATACAGAATTTCCTAAGCTCTGTACCCTTTAATAGGCATCAGAATCCCTGGTTGTCGGGCTCTCCCCTGAGAAGTGGATTCAGTCAAGGCTGGGCGCAGTAGGCTTAATAATTTGCATTATAATGCGTTCCGGGGTGATTTTGATGTTGTTCATCCTCAGACCATATTTTGAGAATTACAGATCTTAATTAGAGCAACGAAAGGCCTTGTTTATTGAGTGATTGGCATGTGACAGGCCCTGTGTGAAGGTACCGTATTTACATTTATCTCACTTAAGCGTCATATCCTGGTGTGATAGATAACACCTATCCCCTTTCATGGATGAGTACATGGAGTCATGGGTTACGTAAGGTAATTTGCTTGAGGACATATAACTAATAAGAGGTAAAGCTGATATTTGAATTCCTGTCTTTTCTGAGCCTTCTCTGGCAGGGTACTGTGTATTTAATTTGTTTTTTTTCCTATAATGTAGAGCATTTGTTCCAGTGCATTTCAGAGAAGAAGAGCTATATAGTAGAGCTGTCCAGGTTGAGGTGGGCGTTGGCCAAACCCCTGCCTCTTGCACTGGGGCCCTTTAAGCAGAGCTTATAAAGACAAGAAGACGAGTTCTGTGTTCTTGGATTTTTATTCAGGAAGTTTTTGTGTAGTGTTATCATTGTCACTGTCACAGATTCTAAGCAGAATACCATCCCATTTGGGTACCAAGTGCTTTTTGCTTCCTGTTTCCTTTAAAGGTTGAGGATTTGAAGTACTTAAAATCCAGGCACCCCTGGCAGTTACATTCTAAGACCAAGATTGAAAATAGTCAAAATAAAGAATCAAAATATATAGGATTAGATGAAATGAATGCTATGGAGAAAAATAAAGCACTGAGGGGGGATGGGAGCACTCTTCCCATTGGGTCTTGTTGCCTTTTAACTTAGGCTCCTGTGGAGAGAGTCCGTTGTAAGCCCTTGCCAAATTCAGCGTTTCTGGAAACTTTAGCTTTCTCTGGTCTTCTCTCTGGTGGTCTAGACTCGGGAAGAGGCTCTGTCAGGATTGACTGAAAGCGGAAGGGAGGTCCCTGGTGTTGTGCCTGCTCTGGAACAACTGGTGCTGATGGCTCCCTTGGCGAAGGAGTCCGCTTTTCAACCCAGGAAGGTGAGTGTGTCCTTGTTCCAGACTAAACGGCTGCTGTTCGTCAGTGCTGCTGTTGAGGTGGTAGGCGCTGGACTTTGTGGGGAGAGGAGGGACTATGAGATTTCCTGCGTGCTTATTAGTTCTTCACCCAGGGATGTTAAATCCGTGAATGTGACAGCTAAGAAAAACATCCAGAGAACTTGGTTCCGGTGCCTACCTTTGCCACGTGTACTTTCTTTTGATGTAGAATTTGTCCCAACAGGGTGTGCTAGAGTATCTTTCTGCTTTTGATGAAGAGACCACCGAAGTTTGTTCTCTGGGTTCCGCTCGTCCTCTTGCTCTCCCTCTGGTGGAGGAAGAGGAAGCAGTGTCTGACCCAGAGCCCGAGGCCTGTGATGACTCAGAGTTAGCAGATGACAGTCTCGGAGAGGGGACCATTTGCCCTGAGTCCAGCCAGCAGGAACCCATCACCAAGCCAGGCTTCACACACCTGAGCAGCTCTCCTTGTTACTACTTTTATCAAGGTGAGTGTCTCCGAGAGGAGGGCTGGGTTGCCATAGAGAGGTTTCAGCCAGATGACCTGGCCTCTTAGCAGGAAGAGGTATTGCTGCTGGTTGTGGGCGCTTGGGTCTGTTGTGCCTTCGGCCTCGGGGAGGGAGAGGCAGGCCTACCTCTGCGGGGGGCCCTCTCTTGAGGACTGGCCAAGACTGTTGTGTGAGAGAGCGCTTGTCTTCAGCGGAGGATGGGCAGCACATGTTCCTGCACCCTGTGAACGTGCGCTGCCTTGTGAGGGAGTACGGCAGCCTGGAGCAGAGCCCGGAGAAGATCTCGGCGGTAGTGGTGGAGATCGCTGGCTACTCCATGTCCGAGGTAAGGTCCTGCCTGCCCTGTAGGGCACGGTTCCGGAGTGCCATCAACCTGTTCTCTTTGACGTGGGCTAGCCAGCCCATGCTCCCAATCCTTCAGGGATCGTAGCTCTTGTATTTGTAAGTTGTAAGTCTTTTTTTGTCACTGATGATGCCTGCAAAGTTTTGAGATTAAATGGTGCTCCCTTATCTTGCTGGAGTTTTGTTAGTCACTGTGCTCTCTGCTTTACTGGTTCATTTATTGTGGTTTGTCCCACTTTCATTCAAGATGAGTTTGTTTTTCTGTTTTTCTTTATGGCTTTGGAAAAATGTCCAAGGAATCGAAAAGTTCTTGGAGGCTCTACACTAGGTTATACAAGCTTGAAACACATTTTTGGCTCAGCAGATAACCTGTTAATTATTGTCTGATAATTTACATATGTGAGTTTTTACCCTTTGAGAGTTATCCCCGTGTTGATCACAAATTTGTTACAAGCCTCAAAATTAGAGACTATGAGCACCATAAACTTTCCGTCAAACATGCAGAAAATGAGTGGAAAAGAAAGTTAAACTTAAATTGATGGCCTTCATTTTTTTTTTTTTTTTTAAGATTTTATTTATTTGAGAGAGAGAGAGAGAAAGCATGAGGGGGGGAGGGTCAGAGGGAGAACCAGGCTCTCTGCTGAGCCGGGATCCCGATGTGGGACTCGATCCTGGGAACTCCACGATCATGAACTGAGCCGAAGGCAGTTGCTTAACCAGCTGAGCCACCCGGGTGCCCCAGATGGCCTTCGTTTTTTCACTGTTTCAGGCCAAGCTTTATTCATAGGGAAATCTGCTTTATCTGCCTTCCCAGTTATCTTTAATTCTGTCTGGGGATCCCAGATTTTCAAATACTCTTTTATCTCCCCTTGTTCTCCCCCCTCAGTTGTGGGCCCCAGAAAATCAGAAATAGCTGATCAGCTTTAGATTATTTATTACCAAGTTATTCATTCACAGCCTTTTGGTGGCGCATTCTACCTTATTGTATGTTAATTGACAGTTTCTGTTTCGCTTTGTAAAAGGGTGATAACTTGAGTACTGCTCTTTGAGCCCCCCGTGCTGTGTGTGAGTGTGCTGTGTGTGAGCGTGCGTACTGTACTCTTGGCTGTCTAGGGTGGGAACCTCTGTCCTCAGAGCCTGGTCCGGTGTTAGTTGAGTTTTGATCCCTTTTCCATGGTAGGACGTTCGACAGCGCCATAGATACCTCTCTCACCTGCCGCTCACCTGTGAGTTCAGCATCTGTGAGCTGGCTCTGCAGCCTCCTGTGGTCTCTAAGGAAACCCTAGAGATATTCTCAGGTAAGAATGCACCCACTCTGCTTCTCTTGATGGAGGAGTTCAGGGGTTCTTCTGACTGGAAACCCAGTGTGGGAGGAATTAAGGAGCTCCATCATGAGCCTCCATACCTCCAGAAACACTCCATCTATTCATCCAGTCTGGCTGTCTCCTTATGTGGCCCTAGCTACTAGTCACCTGGGAGGAGTTAATGGTTAGGCTGTCCTTGGGCTGCCTCCTCACCATGTGACCAACCCACAGATGACATTGAGAAGAGGAAGCGTCAGCGCCAAAAGAAGGCTCGGGAGGAACGCCGCCGGGAGCGCAGGATTGAGATGGAGGAGAACAAGAAACAGGGCAAGTGTAAGTTCAGGAGCTCCCATAATTGACTAGTATAGCTGTGCGTCGTCTTAGGAGAGGCTCAGTGCTTGGGCCCAGGAGCCAGACTGCTTGGTTCACATCTCAGCCCTGCCACTTGTTTTCTTCAGCTCTTTTTTTTTTAAGATTTTTATTTATTTATTGAGAGAGAGAGAGAATGGTAGAGAGTGTGGGAGGGAGGAAGGTCAGAGGGAGAAGCAGACTCCCTGCTGAGCAGGGAGCCCGATATGGGACTCGATCCCGGGACTCCAGGATCATGACCTGAGCTGAAGGCAGTCGCCTAACCAGCTGAGCCACCCGGGTACCCTCTTCAACTCTTATATGTGAATCATGAGGGTACCTCCTTCATAGTCTTGTTTGAGAATTAAGTGGGTTAATGTGAGTCAAAGCTCATAGCTCTTAAGGGATGAGGTTAAATTCATCCTTGGCGTAGTGGTGAAAAAACATGTTCTGGGAAGAGAATTGGAGATCTGCTGAATTTGGTGGCTCATTGTCTCCTGTGCACTCTAGATGGAACATTGATCCCACCTTTGACTGTACTAAAGGGGACATCTGTATCTAGCAGAGCATGTCTGCCAAGGGGGTCTGATATAGTAGAAACCTTGACAAACTAGGAAATACGTCCAGGTTAGATTTTTCATACCAGTAAGTACAGAGTCTTTTGATCTGCTGCTCCAACGTAAGCTTCATTGAACCCAGGAGATTAGTGTGACATGAGGGCCTACTTTCCTCCAGAAAACAAAGAATTGAGTCTTCTGCTAGGAAAGGACTTCACTGTTTTTGACTACATATGGTATGGTAAACATAAATTTTACTTCTCTGGGGTGTCTGGGTGGCTCAGTTGGTTAAGTGTCTGCCTTTGGCTTAATGTCATGATCTCGGGGTCCTGGGATCGAGCCCCACATTGGGCTCCTGGCTCAGCAGGGAGTCTGCTTCTCCCTTTCCCTCTGCCTCTCTCCCCTGCTCATGCTCTCTGTCTCTGTCTTAAATGAATAAATTAAAAAAAAAAAACTTAAATTTTTTTACTTCTTAAACTAGGTTAAGTATGTAGCTGGGTCCCAATGCTATATAGCTGTTTGGCACATTTCCCAAATGTTTGAAAAACTGGTGTTTCAGGAACAGGGGCTTTTTGTTTTGCCTTCTTTATTATGGAAATATTCAAAGACAAGTATGTAGAATAATATAGTTAAGCCTCATGTTTATCATCTAGTTCAATTAGGAATAGTAAGAACAAAGGATTTATTTATTAATTTTTATTTTTTATTTCACTTTTTTAAAAGATTTATGTATTTCAGAGAGAGTACGTGCACAGGCAAGTGGGGTGGGGGGGAGGGAGGGGGGCAGGTAGAGGGGGCAGGGCAGAGGGAGAGAGTCCCCAAGCAGACTCTCGCCTCTGAGGGCGGAGCCCAAGGTGGGCTCGATCTCATGACCCACGAGGTCAAGACCTGAGCTGAAATCAAGAGTCAGACGCTTCACCTACTGAGCCACCCAGATGCCCCTAAATTTGGGTTTTAAAGCTTCTGTTTACATCCTTTTTTTAGACCCTTGGGGGATTCATATTGATGGTCCTCAACTATTGGAAAAGATTTGAGGAATATTCTAAATGGGCCTACCATTCTCATCTTTTCTTTGCAGACCCAGAAGTCCACATTCCCCTAGAGAATCTACAGCAGTTTCCTGCCTTCAATTCCTATACCTGCACCTCCGGTTCTGCTTTGGGTCCCACCAGCACTGAGGGCCATGGTGCCCTCTCCCTTTCTCCTCTTAGCAGAAGTCCAGGTTCCCAAGCAGGTAAATGAGTTGGGATTTAAAGAATGAAGTTGGCCACTAGCCACAGACCTTAAGTAAAGCCCTGGTGTCTGAATTTACAACTCTGACCTACTCAGCATGGTGGGATCTTTAGGTGACTAACATTACTTTGGGTAGTTAATATATTCCCGAGGTACGTCAGATTTTTGCCATTTGATTCACCTTTGCCATTGGCTGTACTGGCTACTTTATACCCTGCTGTCTTCTAAAAATCTCAAAATCTCAAGGCGGTTCATATGGCAGGACAGTTTAACTTAGATTCTTCCTTGTGACCCAGCTGTTTTATTTCTAGTTTGTACTTGTGATATAATCCCCTTGTACGCCTAAGCATCTTTGTACATGTCTCCTTATTGTAGCATTGTTTATAATGGGGGTGGGGGAAGCTTATGAAATCTGGTGGTAAGGTAATGGCTGAATTGTATAGCATTTATACTATGAAATACTTTACACCTTTTAAAGAGGTTAATAGCCGTCTTCATAAACTAATGGGTGGACCTTTAAGATAAAAGGAGGTTGTAGAACAAGACGAAGTATGATACCACTTGGGGGTTTTATTTATTTATTTTTTTAAGTAGGCTCCACACCCGATGTGGGGGTTTGAACTCATGATCCTGAGATCAAGTTGTATACTCTACCAACTGAACTAGCCAGGCACCCCACATTTGTGGATTTTAAAAGAATATAAAAATCAGCATTTTGTTATGGGTTTATATATCTAAATGTGTAGAAAAATACTGAGGGGTGCCTGGGTGGCTCAGTCATCAAGTGTCTACCTTCAGCTCAGGTCATGATCCCAGGGTCCTGGGATCGAGCCCCGCATTGGGCTTCCTGCTCCACAGGGAGCCTGCTTCTCCCTCTCCCATTCCCCCTGCATGTGTTCCCTCTCTCGCTGTGTCTCTGTCAAATAAATAAAATCTTAAAAAAAAAAAAAATACTGAGATGATTATGTTCTAAACTGGTAATGGTGTTTTACTCTAGGAAGTGAGATCGGGATTCAGAGGTTGTTCAAAGAGGCTTTAGCCTTTTAAAATACTTTTTTAAAGAGAATGTATTGTGTTATGAAATTAAACATTTATCTTTTCTAATCTTCATCCACATGGCTGATAGTTTTTGATAATTAAAATGTATTTCTTTGCCAGCCATTTTAAATTTTTTTGTGTGTGTTTGTATTGTTTTTCCCATTTAATCCGTTTGTAATTTATTTTTTGGTCCTCCCAGTGGAAAGATCAACGAAGTCTGTTTTTTTTAAAGATTTTATTTATCCATTCATGAGAGACAGAGGGAGAGAGAGAGAGAGAAGCAGAGGGAGAAGCAGGCTCCCAAGGAGCAGGGAGCCCGATGCGGGACTCGATCCCAGGACCCCGGGATCATGACCTAAGCCGAAGGCAGACGCTCAACCATCTGAGCCACCCAGGCGCCCTTTTTTTTTTTTAATTTTTTTGTGGCCAGCCATTTTAATAAAATGTCCTAAGCAGAGTATTTAAAACTCTTGGTGACCCTCTTGTGATCGTATGCCTGTCACTTTACAGATTAGTAGCCTGAGGCTAAGGCAGGGGCTTAGTGACAGGAATATGACTGAAACCTGCATCTTGAGGGCCATGCGCATGACCATTATGCTCTTTAGTTTAAGAAGAGAGCTGCTATACAGAGGAATATGGCAGAACATAATCATCTCAGCTGACTCCAGGCCTAGGTACTAGGGACTGTCATGGACTAGTTTTATGTGAATGAAAAAGTTTCAAGAAAAAGATAAAATGTGATCAGGTTAGCCTTTATGTTCCAGCCAGATGTCTCTGACCTGGGAATATTCAGTTAGAATCCAAAACACACCCACACACGAACAAAATCCAGTATGAAGATGCAAGCTTTTCCTTGATACTCCCTAGGTAATAGTCTCCATCCTTTCTGACCTAGAGTTGAGCATTTCCCACAGGTCTATCCACTGTCCTGATCACTGCTGGGAGGGAAGGGCCTATTCACTCTCCCAGTAGCAGACCCGCAGTCAGCCAAAGCTATTTAAGTACTCTCATTCCTAGCACCATCCAACTGCTCTTGCATAACATTGATGACATTATTTGTGATATAAAAATTGTGTTTGTGTATGTGCTTTCACATACTAGCTTTTCTAAGGCAAGAGTCAGCTGCTTTGAAAAGGGTTTTTCTTAGTGTGGGAATAGATTCTGCCATGCTTTCTAGTATTACTGTGACTACTAAATTTTTCTCTCCCTAGATCACTAGTGTGAATAGTGGGCCGTGTTCTTGACTTTGTAAGAACATGGCAGAATTGAAATTGCATCAGGTTTGCTTTTTGAGGTGGGGCTGGTAATTATCCAGACCTGATTCAGGGTTCATCTTTTTTCTCTTGTTAAGAATAGACTAGCTCCTTGGAGCTTCACTTACATAATCAGGTCTGCTTTCCTTTCAGACTTTCTGCTGACCCCTCTGTCACCCACTGCCAGTCAGGGCAGTCCTTCATTCTGCGTTGGGAGTCTGGAAGAAGACTCTCCTTTCCCTTCCTTTGCCCAGGTAAATCTTTTGCTTGTAAAACAGCCCAAGGGTATCTAACATGAACTCTGCTGCTTGTTCTTTCTGGAAATCTTTTCCGTTGGAAAAGGAGAGACTTACAGGCTAATGTTGCATGGATGGTAATAGTCATGGAAAGCTTTTTTAAGAGGAAATCTCATGGATTTAGTCCCAGATATCACTGTATAGACTTACCAAGGAAAGAGGCCAAGAGTAGCTGAGGGAGAATCAGAGCTTCAGTTATTTAAAAAATCATTAGATACTTGGGTAGTGAGCACTGTTGTAGGGGCTGGGGAGACATCAGTCAATTTTAGCTGGTCCCTAGTTCTAGGACCTTGGATTCAGGTAGGGTGTATCTGTTACAGATAATAAACCATTCCTCTTCACTTTGGGAAGGGAAAGGTCTTGGTTGTTCTATAACTAGCCAGACCAGCTTTCTTGGGCAGCTGGGTTAGAGGAACACTAGGCTAGTGACACTTGTCAGACCCCCCCCCGCACCCCCCCCTCCCCCAGTAATTGAAGTATTTTATGTACAATGAGTTAGCATTAAGATAGGTCTCTTGGATGACCCATTCAAGGAAGTTCACTTAATCCAATTTACTGAAGCCTGTATCCTTTGAGTACTGATGGAAACACTGGTGGCACATACTGAGGTCCTATTTCCGGATCTCAGACCGTGTGGGTTTGAGCAAACACAGCAAGAACGAGAACCTTGGCTAAATTTCCTTGGATGGCTCCGGTAGAGCTGCTGGTGACCCAGCTTGCTCTCTTGGATGCAGCGACGCAAAAGAATGTCAGATGACTTTATTAATCTTTAAAACAACAAACCAACACTCAGCATTCCTGCATTGAGATAACTAAGGAAGATGGATGGACAGCTTGCCAAGCACCCTCATTAGAATTAGTATTAACCTCTTTGGGGCTAGTTTGGAATCATCAGCTTAACAGTTCTTTAGTGCAGGTGATAATGGATGTTTCTCACAACGAATGGCAGTGTGTGCTGAGAAAAAAGCAGGAATTGGACTTTGGTAAGGAGAGTCCTGAAGTCAAGGAGGAAGAAATAATTGAGAGTAATCCCAAATATTAACTGGTAGGCTTCAGAGGTGATAATTATGCAAGTGGCTTCCAGGAGTTATGTCAAATGCTTAAGTTGTTTTTTTAAGCTAGGTTTTATTGCCATTGCTTTTTTTCAGCATTATATGGTGAACAACTTCAAACTTAAAAACGTTGAAGGAATAGCATAATGGACGCTTTTACCTTTCACCTAAGTTCACCAATTGTTAGCATTTTGCTAACAATTCTTTTTACTGTTTTACTATGTTGAAAATAAGTTACAGACCTCATGAATGACAGTTCACCACCAAATACAAGAAAAATGGCTCCCGAAATGACATTCTTCTGTATAAGCACAGTTGTCATGACCACATCAAAGAAATTCAGCTAATTAAATACCTCATATAGTATATATTTCTATTTCTCCATTTGTCTCAAGGGTCCTGTATTTTCAGTCAGGTCCAATCAGAGATTGCTCATCATATGTATTTGTCAAGTCTTCAGTCTCCTTTGATCTATAACAGTTTCTCTGGCCTCTTTTTTTTTTGTTTATTTTCTTCCTATGGCATGGATATTTTTGAAGCATCCAGGCCATTTGTTGTATATGGAGCTCTAGAGTTTGGATTTGTTGGTTTCTTTTTTTCATGAGTAGATTCGGGTTAAACATTTAAACATTCATAGGTGATATATTTTTTAATGACCTTTTAAGAGTAAGATGATTTGGATGCCGTATTATTTGAACCCCAAACTCCCAGGGACCAAGGGAAAAGATCATGATAAAGAAAGGTTATTCAATGAAATCAACTTCTGCCAGCCCAACTCCATTTGAATAATAATCGTACCTCACTTAGGGACACATATTTCAGAACAAGAAATTCCTATTTGAATCTTGTGGGGCTTGTCTCGTGGTATTTTTCCAGGAATAAAACTCCCCCTGCTGTGAGCATGGCATGTGTGGCAGATGGGACTCACACTGGCCCTCAATAATTAAGAAGCTGCCCTTGGCCAGATGAGATGAAAGAGTTCCTTCATTCAGGGGCAGGAGGGATCATTCTGATTTTACTGTACATGGAGGAATCTGGTCTATGGCTGGATCTAAAAGTTAATTATTAAGGAGCCATTGGAAAAGCAAAGACTGAAGGGTAATGAAGGTTGTTGGAGCAGTTTCAGGATAAAGTTAAATTTATTCTGGTTTTCTTGGCCTTAAAGTAACTGGAGTTCAATAGCCAGGTGGTTCATTTTAAAATTGGAGGGTACTGCACACTGCTTATTCCAAGGGGTTTATGTTTTTAGGGGTCCCAAGAAGAGCGGGGAAAACTTATCAGAAGGGAGTGACACAAAGTCAGGATTCCCAACTGAGTTAAGAACCTCTTGTGCTGTCAATGCACTATTCTTTACCTGTTTCCTAAGGAATAAAACAGGCTTTGGCCTTACACCTTGGGAACTTCACTGCTCGTTCTACTGGTCAGGATATAGAGAACATGACCGAAATAGTGTGTGGAAGAAAGAAGTACCTGGAAAATCCTTTTTTCCAGAGGTGATAATTCTTTGTCCTCCTAGCCAGTTAGTGTCAAGACAAGTCTGGAAAAGAAATTGGACTGGTTACTTAAATTATTTTCTCCCCTCTTTCCCACTTGGGCAGATGCTGAGGGTTGGAAAAGCAAAAGCAGATGTGTGGCCCAAAACTGCTCCCAAAAAAGGTGAGAATGACCTTTTAGTGGAGGGGGAATTTGGTCCCTTTCAGAATGTCAGAGTCTCTAGAATCGTCTCTAAAATTGTAACACTGGTATTTTGTAGATGAGAACAGCTTAGTTCCTCCTGCTCCTGTGGACAGCGATGGGGAGAGTGATAACTCAGACCGTGTTCCTGTGCCCAGTTTCCAGAATTCCTTCAGCCAAGCTATTGAAGCAGCCTTCATGAAACTGGACACACCAGCTACTTCAGATCCCCTCTCTGGTAAAAGCAAAGAAATGGAGTGCTCGGTACAGGGTTGTCATTCCCACCTGGATCCCATGGTGGACATCACTAATTAGGCACTTCTCTCTGAGCCTGTAGGTTCACAGGCTATTGTCAGTTAATAGTCCTTTTGGTATGTCAGCTAGGACCTTTTTGCCACCCCACATTAATTCTTGAGGCCTAGATGTGAAATTCTGAGAAACTCTATTTTGTCCCTTCTAAGACATAGTAGTGGAGAGTAGATTTTAGAATCCTGAGTTTGGTAGAGGGTGGCTAATAGATGGAGAAGTCAGGCTTGAAGCCCACACCACTCTGTGGTTATTCAGTTAGACAAGAACATTAACGTTCAGGGTGTGCCTTCTCTGTGCTTAGCATTGTGCTCATTTTATTCTCCCACCAACTATATTAAATGGGTAGAACTATCACGGGTAGAGCAGATGAGGAAATGGGTCTAGGGACTTAAAGGGACTTGCCCAAATACCTGGAGCATGCAAAGACTGGTGTCTGGATCCATGCAGTCCTCATCCTAGAACCTTAGCTGCCTCTCTGGGACTCTCAGGAGTGAAAACTGACTGTGGGCAAGGGGATGGCATTCAAAAGCTAATAAGCTCTTTCTGTGTTTCCATTTAGAAGAGAAAGGAGGAAAGAAAAGAAAAAAACAGAAACAAAAGCTCCTGTTCAGCACCTCAGTCGTCCACACCAAGTGACACTACTGGCCCAGCTATCTTCTCCATCTGGTTTTCTTTTTTCTGTGCTTTTGTTTTGCTGCTGTAATTTTTAAGTATTTGAGTTTGAAAAGATTAGCTCTGGGGGGAGGGGGTTTCCACAGCGTGAGGGGGAACCAAGAAAATTTTAAATACAGTGTATTTTCCAGCTTCCCATCTTTACACCAAAATAAAGTATTGACACAAGAGATCTCTTCCTGCCAAGATTTTTAGTTTGTTACCAGGGTTAGTCTTTTTTTTGACCCATGTGTAATTAGTTTTTCTCAGCCCAAATAAGTTTGAGTCCGTTCACCATCCCTTGGAGTAGCCCACACCCCAGAGTGTTCTAGCACTGCTCTGCTGACATGTCAGAGCCTCATGGTTTCAACACATCGCTCAGTGTGTCTTTTAATAATAGTTGAGTCTTTCCTGTTTAGTTTTCCTCTTGTTAAAGAAAGAGAGGATGGGAATAAAATGGATTTAGGACGCCCAGCTTGAATTGCAGTTTTTCTTCTGAGAAATGGCCAGGCTGCGGTGCCGGGCCTGGTTTGCTTACCTATGTGCTAGAGGGTTTTAGATCTTGTATGTGGCTCATTTGGCAAGGAAAGCTGTAATTGTCACTAAAGAAGCCCTGGAACCTGCCAACTGTTAGATGAAGCTTGTTTCTAGTGACAGTGGTCTGAGTTGTAGGAACAGAGGAGTCTGGCACACCTGGAGGCGGAGCTGGGCAGGTTTGAAAGCAGTGGTAGTGCCCACTGCCTCCCTGTTTTCTAGAGCAGTCAATGACTTGGTTGGAGCAGAATTTGAGTGATGTGAATTATTTTGCTGTTTAATAGTGACCTCTAGGTATAATATAGAATGTGAAGGCAAACAGTTGCAATAAATCACCTGCACAAGCAACGCTGAGCTTTCTGGTTTTTTAAAGTTCTTTACAGGTTAGCTAGACACACTTCTTTTTGTTTTTTTTTTTAAAGATTTTATTTATTTGACAGACACACAGAGGGAACACAAGCAGGGGGAGTGGGAGAGGGAGAAGCAGCCTTCCTGCAGAGCAGGGAGTCGGACTTGGGGCTCAATCCCAGGACCCTGGGACCATGACCTGAGCCGAAGGCAGCACGCTTAACGACTGAGCCACCCCAGGCGCCCCTAGACACACTTCTTAAATAGGTTAAAGTAATAGCTGCTACAAGCTTGAGCACTCTGCCGACACGGGGCAGTGTCTTTCCTACTGTCAGGCCTAAGGGGTTCTCGAGTTGGGCTTAGCTTTACCTGTCATTCTTTTAAGAAAGAGGTTCAGAAATCCTGGGACAGGAACTGTCCTGGGTGCATGAGGGTGTTCCAGCCCTGAAAGTGAGGGGACACATTGAAGCAAACATTACAAATCTGTTAAATGTAAAAGGGATTTTGAATAACATGTTTTGTTATACAAGAAAACAGATCCTAGAAATGTCCTTAGTTAAGTAGTGGATCCAAATCCTCCTAACCTCTGTGAGTGTGGCAGTGTCACTCCGTCTCAGGTGGCCCGGCCTGCAGAAAACTGGAAGTTGACAGCTGCTGCTTGGCTTTGTAATGTCAGGCAAGGCCAGGTTTTGTCACCCCCACCCACCCCAAGAAAAGTGCAAGAACGACGTTTGTTATCCTGTTACCTGATTAAGGATTGGTAAGGAATCTCGTATTTTTAAGGCCCCGTGGGTCAGTAAGGAGACCAGCTATAGATTTGTGCCAGTTCAGTTGTCGTGTCTCACTAATACTTTTACTCTAAATAACCTGAATTGCTTAGGGTTCATCCTAGGGGTGAGGGCACAAGGCCTCAAGTGGGAGGCTATACATCTAGCATTATAGGGAGCCAGTCTCCCCGCTGAGGCCAGGGATAGAGGGGGAAGGAGACCTGGCCAAGCTTGAACTTCCTAAGTATACTAAATGCTACAGAAGCCAAGTACATTTTTTTTTTTAAGATTTTATTTATTTGACAGACACACAGCAAGAGAGGGAACACAAGCAGGGTGGAGTGGGAGAGGGAGAAGCAGGCTTCCTGCGGAGCAGGTAGCCTGATGTGAGGCTCGATCCCAGGACCCTGGGATCATGACCTGAGCCGAAGGCAGACGCTTAATGACTGAGCCACCCAGGCGCCCCGTATATTTCTTTAAGTTTCTATTTGAGAGAGAGGCGAGAGACAGAGCAGGAGAGGGAGAGAGCAAAGAGAGTCCGAAGCAGACTCTATGCTGAGCACAGAGCCGGGACTCAGGGCTCAATCCCACAATCGTGAGATCATGACCTGAGCCAAAACCAAGAGTCAGATGCTTAACGGACTGAGCCACCCAGGCGACTTGCCAAGTACTTTTATTAAACCTACTCAGCCAGGCAATTAGATAGAGACGTCTGTAACTACTGGGGGTTCACCACCTGCAGAACCACTTAGCCAGGCAGCGCTAGGTAAAGGTGACTTCAGTTTAAGTGAACAAGTCCTCCATTTTGAGCTGATACCTTGGGCTCTGGTCTGCAGTCATCCATTTTGGCAAACTAGCAGATGCTGCTGCCTTCCAGAATGTCCTGTTCCAACAAGTGGGCCCTGAATCTCAGGCCCAGCACAGCCTGCAGAGAGGTTCACTCCATTGCTTCAGCAGCCTCCTCCTCACCGCCATTGTCTGAAAGCTCCTCCTCATCTGATCTCTCCTCTAGTAAACAGCTTCTGGTGACAGACTTCTGGATAGCTTCCCGTTCTGCTGGAAAGGCAGGCAGAGCAGGGATGAAAGAGGTCTTTGGGAGTGACCTCTTACTCAGGCTAGTTACTGCTCAGTGGGCACTGGCTAATGTTGCTTACCTTCATCAGTGCAGTTCTGCAATAAGATCAACAGCTGTCTCCTGTTGTAACGAATCAGGAACTTCTGACATGTTCTAATTGTACCTGGCACATGAAAGAGCTCCATGGTCAACAGCTTGTGAAAGGTGTCTGCCTCAAAGACTTTCCAAGTTAGGTGAAAGCCTCCCGTTCTGGCAGGATAGCAGGAAGACCCACCTGCCTGTCAAGACTGAACCCTGGACCTGTTACTATTGAAAAATCAGCAGCCATACCACATGCACCCCTACCTCCCACGTGTAAGGTGTTGAGGAAACACGGGTAACGGTGTCCTTTGTTCTCCAAGTATGTGATGAAAGGAAGAGCTGAGCACACAAGTTGGTAGAATTCCTTCCGGCATCGAAGTAGCACTATTCCAGTATAGGCATTGAGGTATCGCACTACAGCAGGGGGAAAAATCATTTGGGGAAACTGGATTCACTTAAAAATCTTAAGAGTAACTGAGAGTCTACTGTGTGCCAGGCAGTGGCGCTTGGGATGCATCAGTGAGTAAAAAATTTCTGAAGGAAAAAAAACCTTAGGACAGACCTTCATTTATGGAAAAGGGATAAACCACACCCAAGGCTTTGTACACCACTCAGAACTGGTGAATGAATTTGGAATTTTAAATGCTCCTCTAATTCCCTGATTAACTGATAAGTGGGGTAGGGATTGGCAGGGAACCATCTTCCTCAGAGGAAACCCTTGGCTGAAAAACAGGTGGTGGGTTTTTTTTTCGTTTTTTTTTTTTTAAGATTTCATTTATTTGACAGCACAAGCGGGGGGAGAAGCAGGCTCCCCCTGAGCTGGGAGCCTGATGGGCTGGATCCCAGCACTGTGGGATCATGACCTGAGCCAAAGGCAGAAGCTTAAGGCACTTGAGCCACCCAGGCGCCCCCTGAAAAACAGGTTCTATTGCAACTGGACTCTCTAGGTACTTGAAGAGGCTGAGAATGACCCAATATAAGTGAACTGTGCCTATGTGCATGTAATTCTCCAGTGTTCAATTTTAAGCAAAGGGTAAAAGAGGTAATGAATTTAAAGTGTGGCTAGGGGAGTCTGGGTGGCTCAGTCGGTTAAGCGTCTGCCTTCAGCTCAGGTCTTAATCCCAGGGTCCTGGGATGTGTCAAGCTCCCTGCTCAACGCGGAGTCTGCTGCTCCCTCTCCTCCCTGTTCCTGCTCGCTCTCGCTGTCTCTCTCTTTCCAATAAATATTTAAATAAAATCGTGAAAAAAAAACCACTTGAAAAAAGCGTGCCTGTCAGAAGAATCCTCTTCCTCATTTACATACGGTGGTGGGTTCTGTATTTCATCTGCCCTATTAAGGGCTTTTTAGGGGTAATTTTGACAATATTTTTCCCCATGGGATGTCAATGTAACCAAGTAACTTAACTCGGAACTACACATGGCTTTCCCCATTTAATTCATTATCCTGCTCAATTCAATCACAATCCCCACTATACACGTGTGAAATAGGTAAAGCAGATTCTTGCGCAAAGTGCCCTGCCTTACAGCTCTCCGCGGAACCTCGGACTCGTCCAGACTTGGGCTTAGACTCCGAGTGGCCTCAAGAGGACGATACTGTACAGTGAAGTCTGTGTATCGGGCTTGGAAGCTCCTGCGGTCGCTCGTACCCCTTCTTTCTCCCTCTTCCGGCCCCCGTTCCCTCCCAATCCCGCCGTCCGCCTAGTTCCCCAGGACCCTCGCACCCGCGAAGCCGATGGAGCAGGAGGCCGCGCCGAAAGTCCCGTGCACGCGGGCGATCGTGTCCCGTATGAGGCCACCCAGCACTCGGTCCTCCAGACTCAGGCGGCAGCGGGGGTCATCAGACACCACTTCGCAGAGCAGGTACCTGCGGCGGGCAGCAGGAAAGTGAGCGCGGGGCCGAGGCCGCGGGGACCCGGCAGGGAAGCGGATGCTGGACAGAGTCCTTACCTGTGTTTGAACCGCACCATGGCTGCCTCCGCGCCCGGCGGCCCTGCGCCCGAACCGGATATCTGCTGGCGGCCAATGGGAAATTACCCTCCGCCGTCTTGCAACCACTCAGAGAGGGAAACAGGGTAGGAGGGCGGGGCTAGAGAGTTGGGAGGCCGAACCCAGTGTCAGTCTCCTTTAAGCCCTACCTCCCTCTACATTTGTAGAGCGCATGCGTCCTGCTGACAGCCCCGCCGAGTTAGTTGTTTGCGGGTGGAGATCCGCGATGGAGTGGCGTGTGGTTGCGTTGGGTGTTTCTGCAACACGCTAGTTTGCAATTCTGTGTAGGACGCAGCCGCATTTGGGGCTCTTGGGCTATTTACTTTTTATTACCTTGCAGTGAAGTTGTGTATGCACTTATATTCGCTCCCTAAACTAGACGGCACAACTTTTGAGGGCAAGACCCTGCATTTACACGCCTGGGATTGACACGGTAAATCGGACCCCTAGTTTCAGGTTAGAGCTCTGTTTAATTTTTTCGTACAGCCAAATATATTATTACTGTTTGGGTCTTTCAACAATCTTATGGAAACCTGTGTATTGCCTCGGCTTTTGTTTGCAGAAACAATCCGTGGTTGTTACATTTTACTTAAAAAAAAAGTATCAAGAAGGAAATAAAAAATTATAATCTCAGCACCGGGAGAGAATAATTTATCATGTAGTGTATTTTCTTCCTTTTCGTTCCCCCTGTGCCATCGGGCCTCAAAGTGAGGTCCAGGGACCACTGGGTTTTCTGAGACTCTTTCCAGGTGTCCCTAATGTCAAATTACTTTCATAATAATACTAAAACGTTATTTGCCTTTTTCACTTTCTCAGAGTGGACAGTAAAGTTTTCCAGAGACTATGTGACAGGTGCTGACATTATAACTCTGATGGCTAATGGGATTTTCTATTGTGTTTTAAACACTTCTCAGTTTTATTTGTTTACTTGGAATCTTTACATTTCTCAGTTTTAATATCCATGATAAGTATCAATATATCCTATAAAAACAAAAGCTCTTTGGGATTCTCAATAATTTAAGAACATAAAGGGGTCCTGAGACAAAAAACTTAGAACTGCTGCTCTATGATTAATTATATTTTTCCTTTTATTTTCTTATGAATAGAATCAAACTGTTTAGCACTTTTTTTTGCTTTTTTTTTACAACTGAATTATTGAGGTGTACTATGCATAAAGTACATATTAAGTGTAAGGCTTAATGAATTTTTACATATGTGTAGACTTTTGTAACTACCACCCATATTAATAGGGAGCATTTCCACACCCAAGAAGGCTCCTTGCTCTCTTCCCAGTCAAAACCTTCCCAGAAATAGCCTCTGTTTTGAATTCTATCATAAGAGCAATTTCGCCTGTTCTTGAACTTTATTTATTTTTAAAGATTTTATTTTTTAAATTTATTTGAGAGAGAGTGCGACAGAGCACAAGCAGTGGGGAAGGGCAGAGGGAGAGGGAGAAGCAGACTCCTCGATGAGCAGGGAGCCCTATTCTGGGCTGGGATCCCAGGACCTTGGGATCATGACCTCAGCTGAAGGCAGCCGCTTAACCAACTGAGCCACCCAGGCACTCCTGTTCTTGAACTTTATATAAAAACCAACAGTATGTGTGTGTGTGTGTGTGTGTTTGTTTGTTTGTGTGTGGCTCCTTTTGCTCCACATAACGTCTGTAAGATTCATTCTTGTTTGACTGTTTTCATGTCAACCCTTCTGCAATGTTGTTTTTCAGCTGCACAGATATAACACTGTTAATTGGTTAGTATTCCCACGATAGACAAATTAGTTCCAGATTTTTTTGTTATACCCAGTACGGTGGTTCACAGCTTTGTAACTTGATCTTTATACCTATCCCTATTTGTAGAATTGTGGAATTGGCTGGCCCTGTGAGGTCTATGAAGGGAGGCCACGTATTTGCAAAGTCTGGAATGAATCCTCAATTTCCCCATCTCTCAACTCTTTGCCACCATAAAGAAGGGATGCTGAGGAAGGAAGGGCAAGAGGGGAGGCGGGGAGGCGGGAGGGCAGTGGCCCTGCTGAGGGACCTGTGTCTACGCTATCTCATCCCAAAACAACCTGTTTATCCAAAAACGGTTTCGCCAGCATCCCCCTTTGGCCAGCAGGGGGCGTCAGAGGCCCGTTGTGCGCGGAGAAGAGCCTCAGAGCACCCCTCCCTGAGCCTCGCGTCCCTCAAGTAACACCAACACTTCCTAGCTTTCAACTCGCTTAATCCCAACGCCGCGCCCATTTTATTGATGCAGTTGGGGCTCAGACCAGTCACATCCAGGAAGGAGCTGGATTAGAATTCGAACCCAAGGCCATCCGACTCGAGTCCTTACTCTCGCCCACGCAGCAGCTGCTATCCTGTGCACGGTTTTGCCTGTCCCCTCACTATTTTCCAGCCACTTGCTGCCGGGGAGGCTAATTCACGTCCCTAGACCTCAGTTTCCTCATCTAACAGGATGACGGTGGTCCCTCGCTCGCGAGTGAACCGGAGAGAAACGAGATAGCGTGGGCGAAACGCCTGACACCGGGAGCGCACCGTACACGCCCTTTTGAGTGAATGGTCTGTTCCTCCCCGCCCCCGGCGTAGCCCCCGGAGCAAGCACACTGGGGGGCAGTCCCGGGCCTCCCCTCCTCGGGACGGGGTCCGGCTCCCCCCGCCGGCCGCACGGGGGGGGGGCTCCAGACATCCGCGGTGGCCCGGCGGCCGGGGCGGCGGCGTGGGCGGTGCAGCCCGCTCGCCGCGGTAATTAGCCCGCGCCGGCTCCGGCTCCGCCAGCCGCTAATTACACGTCTCCTAATGAGGCCGGCGGCTGTTTGCAACCACCCGGGTCCCCGCCGCGCGGCGCGGGAGGCCGCGGGGGAATCCGCCGGTGGAGGCGTGGACGCGCTCGGCGGCGGCGACGCGCCTGCGCCTCGGTGGTGCGGGTCCCCGGGATGCCTGCCGGGCGGGGGCGGGGCGCTCGCCCGCAGTCGCTCCTCGAACCTTCACCGCAGCGCCCGAGTGATCCCCACCTTACAGGGAGGAGGGCCGCCGAGGCTCAAACTCACAGGTACAGAACTCAGGCGGGAAGAGGCTAATCGCGATCTGACCCCGAACCTGGGCACTTACTTGATCGGTGGGGGTACTTGCTGTTGTTACTCCTGGGAGTTCTCTGAAAGGGCAGATCCTACATCAGATCAATAAGGGGAAGGTGGGGGTGCTTGGGAAACTTCCTTCCAGTGCCTTCTTCTCACTTGACAGTTCCCATTTGCTCTTTTGGATCAGACACAAAATGGAATTATTAGCTTTGGCAAGGCCTTTAAAACTTACTTGGAAACATAAGTCACACATCCCATTTTCCAGACTGGGACATCTGGAACATTCCCTAGGACGTGGTTGGGGCAACTGCTAAATCGCTCTCCTAGATGGGGATGGGGGGCCACCGCTGTGTACCTTGTTCCCAGGCTCTTCTGAGGTGGGGTCCGGAGTAGCTGCTTTTATTCTTCATCTGTATCTTCGGGGCTTCCATGTATCAGGCTCTCACTGTGTGCCAGGCACTGTGTAAGCACTTTCATTTAGCCCTCAGGACAACCTTCTCTGAGGTCAAGGAGCAAATGACTTGTCCAAGGTCACAATGTAATGTCAGCAGACAAAAGACCTTTTTTGTCTCCCCCCCACACCTGTGCTCTTAACCCCTTGCTCTCTACCTCTTCTCGGATGTCTGGGACCTAGAAGGATGTTCGGAGAAGGCAAACCCGATTGGGGTGTCATTCTGAGGTGACTTGGGCATCCAAGTGTCCCTACCAGGGTGTGGATGCTTGCTGCCATGGTGGGTAGTGGTAAAGGGAAATTGTATCTGCTGCAGCATTTTGTTAAGCAGCTGCTGCTCATTAGGGGCGCCTGCCCCTCTGATCCAATCAACCATTTCCCTGTAAAACCTTTATGGGAACAATCTGTATAAAATTCAACCCTCCATCTGCTTGGCCAGGGGCTTAGGGAGCTGCTGCGTCCTCCAGGTTCCCGGGGGGGCAGACATGGCCCTCTCTGGGCCTCAGAGACAGAACACTGCATCTCACTCCTCCCTCGTCCTCACTGCCTCGTGGACTTCCTTCCCTCTTCCCTGCCTGCCGCGAGGGTTCACTCATCCAAAAATTAATTGAAATTACAAGGGCACTACGGTTTGACCCAGCAATTTCTCTGCCAGGAATTTATCCCACAGAGATTCTTGCAGTTGTGCCAAATGACAGGTGAACGAGGATGTGTCTTGCAGTATTGTTTCTGATAGCACAAGGCTATCTCAATGTCTATCAGAAAGGATCCACTGTATGTGTATATCTATCGGACACCATGTGCCAGAGGATGTTCTAAACACTTTACATAGATTGACTCCTTTAACCCTCACAGCTACCCTTTACATGAGATACTTTAATTTTAGTAACTCATTTACAGGTGAGGAAAGGGAGACCCAGAGGGAACAGGTAGCTTGCCCAAGCTTCACATAGATAGTAAGCAGCAGTACCAGGCAGCCCATATTCTAAATCCCTATGCGAATATAACTTCTCTGTCTTTATGTGCATGGAGAATTTCCAAAAAGGGACCCAAAAGCAATTGGCGGAGGTTGCCTCTGGGGAGAAAAATTAAAGGTGTGGAGTCGGAGGGGAACTCCCTTTTTCCTGGGTCCCCTTTTGTACCATTCTGTTTTACCAGGTGCACGTGTTAATTTCATAATTTAGAGGCGTTTCTGAGTCCCCAAAGCGTGTTATTGCTAGTTCTTACCTCAACCCTGGGAGTGGGTAATATCAGCCTCATTTTGTAGGTGAGGAAGTTTGAACTCCCTGCATGGGCCGGCCAGCCATGTGCCTGGGAATGACAAGAGGGCTCTCAACCCAGTGCTCATTCCCTTAATTTATATTAGCCCCCTGGGCTTGCAAGATTCAGAGGGAAGAAAAACAAGGCTCAGACGGTTAAAAGCATGGATGCCGGGGGCCAGCTTGCCTGTGTTCAAGTCCTGACTCAGCCACTCAACCCTCTGTGTGACCTTGGGCAAGTCACTTACCCTCTCCAGACCTCAGTGAGGTTTTCCTCTCTGTGAGAATTAAAAGACTTACCTCCATGTCAAGTGCTTGGAACAGGGCCTGTCTCATCACAAGCGCTCAAGAAATGTTAGGTATTTTTATATTATTGCCCCGCACATTGTCTTCCCCGATTTCAAGCTCAGAGCAGTTCCTCCTCGCAGCTGGGGTGTCCAGCTGTGCCTGCTCCAGTCCTTTCCCAAAAGGGCAAGGCCCAGCCTCCCTGTGCTCCAGCCTCTAGCGGAAGTCCTTGGGAACTGGTTCTCCGGGGTTATCCCACCGCGGTGGCTGTGATCAGAACCGATCACATCGCCAAGAGCTGGAAGAAGGGGCAGAGCCGCAGGGCTGGTGTGGCCCAGATCCAGGGTGAGGCTGCGATGGGCGGCCTCCTAGTTCGGGATGTTCCCAGCGCCTTCCCACCGCTTATGCTTGGAGGGAGAAGGGCCTCAAAATAGCTGTTGCTTCCCCAGCACGGCGCTAGGCCAGGGACAGGAATAGACATCTGGGGGTGGCCGCCTCAGCTTTCCTCAGGGGCCCTGGGGAGGGGGACAGGAATAAGCAGAGGCCAGACTCCTCCCAACGTGGGGAGATAGTGCAGTGGTCAATATGCAGTGACCTCCTGGGACAGTCCAGCCCATGGAAAATATGGCCCCGGCCGGGGCTGGCTGCTCAGCAGGTCCCCAGCCCCGGCCAGAGAGTGGCTAGGCCTGGATTCCACACTGGCTCCTGTCTCCTACAGTTCTCTCTTGGCAGGTGGGGAAACTGAGGCCCAGAGAGAGATTCATGTGCTTGGGACCACAAAGCTGCTTTGAGAAGCCAAGCTGACAGGAGAAGCAGGCCTTGGGTGTTGAGAGGCAGTCTGGGTGGTGGTTGGAGGGTGAAAGGGCTCAGACTGTCTCAGTCCAAATCTAACCTCCACTACTGAAGACCTGTGTGCTCTTGGGCCTCAATCTCATTACCTGTAAAATGCACATCATAACAGTACCCACTTCCTTTAGTGGTAGCGAAGACTGAATGAGTTAATACTTGTGTGCTGTTATGATTATTATTGTCTTATCACCAGACCCCTTCCTCATTCATTCCTAAGGCATTGGCTGAACAGCCACCATATGCCAGGCACAGTGCTAGGCCTGGATCCTGCAGCTCAGTGTGTGGCAAGAAGAGACCAGTTACCTTTCAGAGAGCCTGCCATGGACCAGTTACTGTGCTAAGCATTTTTACCGATATCATCTCATCGATACCTCTCTATGAGGTGCCATTATCACAGATGAGGGAAGTGTGCCCAGAGAGGTGAAGTCACTTCTTCAGGGTCACACAGCCAGCAGGTAGCAGAGTCAGGATTTGAACCCCGAGCTGCCCGCCTGCATAGCTCATACAAGGAGCCACTGCATGTGACTGTCTCTTTACTGGGGAGACAGATGAGTCAGACAAGTCGTTCTGTTCGCGCAGTCAGGCGTTGGGCATATGGGAGGGCTCCACTCTCTCAGCTCTGACAGTCATCATTCCGGCCCCAGCACAGTCCCATATGAGATGTGAGGGGGTCCCCAGCTGGCACTCCCTAATTCCCCTGGGTTTCCCTGGGTACTTGCTATGTGTCAGGCCTGTACTAGGCTCTGAGAGCACAAAGACGACTTTGTTCCTACCTTGAAATTTCTCACAGTGCTTCGAAATGTCAACAGCAATTCAGAGGCAGCTACTGTGATGAGGGTTAGAAAGGGGACAAGGTACCCTGAGGAGGTACCTAACTCAGTCTGGGAGATCAGGGAAGGCTTCCTGGAGGTGGTGATGTCTGAGCTGAGGCCAGGAGAAGAGAAGGGGAGTAGGAAAGAGTGTTCTGGGTAGAGGGACAGCTTGTGGTAGTGCTGGGTTATAGGAAGTGTGAGTGGTAGGGGCTGGAGGTGTGGGTGAAGGGCGCTGGGACTGCAGAGATGGATGGGCTTGGGTCATTCAGGGCCTTGCTGTCCTCGCTAACGGGCTTGGCTGCTATCTGGAAGGCTAGAAGTTTCCCTCCGGCTTTGGAGGAGGGTGAAGCTCAAGAGGCTGAACTGAAGGAGGGGAGCCAGTGAGGAGGCAGCAACTGCCTGGAGGGAGATGAGAGACTTGGCCTCCAGTGCTGGGGGTGGGCGTGGAGAGCCACGGGTGGCTTTGTGAAGTTTTTAGATGTAGAATTGGTTATGTATTGCTGTGTAATAAATCACCCCCAAACTTGGTGGCTTAAAGCAACAACTTATTTTTTTAGGATTCTCTGGGGGTGCTTCATGTGGTGTCAACTGGGGGCACTGGGGTGGCTGGAGGGCTCCAAAATGGCCTCACCCGCATGGCTGGCTGCCGGCTGGGAGTTCAGCAGGGGCTGGTGGCTGGGGGGCCCCAGCTCACCTCCGTGCGGTTCTCACGGCGTACCAGGTGGCTTCTGAGAAACAGACGCTGTCAGGCTTGTTAAGGCCTCGACTCAAAAGTCTCAGAAACATTATTTCTGCTGCGTCGTGTTGGTGAAATCCAGCCCTAAGACCAGCCCGATTTAAGGGTTAGGGGAAACAGTACTTCTTCCTCTCTTCCTCCTCCTCCTTCTTCTGTACAGTTTAGTGGGATTTAGTGCATTCACAATGTTTTGCAACCAACATCTCTCCCTAATTTCAACTTTTTTTTTTTAAGATTTTATTTATTTATTCATGAGAGACAGAGAGAGAGAGAGAGAGGCAGAGGGAGAAGCAGGCTGCCGCGGAGCAGGGAGCCCGATGCGGGACTCGATCCCAGGACCCTGGGATCATGACCTGAGCTGAAGGCAGACGCTTAAACATCTGAGCCACCCAGGCGCCCTCCCTAATTTCAACTTTTTAACCACCTCATAAGAACACTCCATCCCCATTTTGCCATTACTCCCCATCTCCTGCTCCCCAGTCTCTGACAACCTGCCTTCTGTCCCTGTGGATTTGCCGATTCCGGGTATTTCATGCAAAAGGAATCCTATAAATGAGAACTTTTTTTTTTTTTAAGTTTTAAACTTAAGCCTTTAAGTTTTTTTTTAAAGATTTTATTTATTTATTTGAGAGAGAGAGAATGAGAGATAGCACGAGAGGGAAGAGGGTCAGAGGGAGAAGCAGACTCCCCGCTGAGCAGGGAGCCCGATGTGGGACTTGATCCTGGGACTCCAGGATCATGACCTGAGCTGAAGGCAGTCGCCCAACCAACTGAGCCACCCAGGCGCCCTAAATGAGAACTTTTGTGTCCAGCTTCTTTCACTGAGCATCATGTTTTCAAGGTTCATCCAAGTTGCATACATGGGTGCTTCATTCCTTTTTATGGCTGAATAATTTTCCATTGTATGGATAGACCATGATTTGTTTATTCATTCATCTGTTGATAGATATTTGAGTTGTTTCTACCATAATGTGAATCATGCTGCTATGAACATCAGTAAATAAATACCTGTTTGAGTTTCTGTTTTACATTCTTTTGGGTATGTACCTAGAAATGGAATTGCTGGGTCATATGGTCACTCTATGTTTAACTTTTTGAGGGACCACCAAGCTGTTTTCCATGGTGGCTGAACATTTTACATTCCCACCAGCATGTATGAGGGTTCCTATTTCTCCATATCCTTGCTGACATTTACTATTTTCTGTTTATTTTTATTTTTATTAAAGCCATTCTAGTACATGTGAAGTAGTATCTCATTTTGGTTTTGATTTGCATTTGCTTAGTTACCAATGATGTGGAACATTTTTTCATGTGGTTTTTGGCCTTTTGTATATCTTCTTTGTCCTTTACTTACTTGGGTTGTTTGTCTTTTTGTTGTTGAGTTCTTAAGAGTTTATTTTTTTAATATTCTGGGTACTAAACCCTTATCAGATATATGATTTGCAAACATTTCCTCCCATTCTGTAGGCTGCCTTTTCACTGTTTTTTTTTTTAAGATTTTATTTATTTATTTGAGAGAGAGAGAGAGCATGAGCTGGAAGGTGGGAGGGGCAGAGGGAGAGGGAGAAGAAGACTGCCTGCTGAGCAGGGATTCCCCATGCGGGGCTCCATCCCAGGACCCCGAGATCATGACCTGAGCTGAAGACAGATATTTAACCGACTGAGCTCCCCAGGTGTCCTTGTTTTTTTAAGTAGGCTCCACACCCAGCATGGAGCCCAGCTCTGGGGCTGAACTCACGACCCTGAGATCAAGACCTGAACTGATACCGAGTTGGACACTTGACCGACTGAGCCATCCAGGTGCCCCTCACCTTTTCTTTTTTAAAATTTAAGTAAGCTTCATGCCCAATATGGGGCTTGAACTCATGACCCTGAGATTGAGAGTCACATTCTGTGCCAACTGGGCCAGCCAGATGCCCCCTTTGCCTTTCTTGATAATGTCCTTTGATGCACACAAATTTTTACTTTTCATCCCATTTATCTATTTTTCTTTTGTTGCTTGTGCTTTTCGTGTCAAATCTAAGAACCCATGGCCAAACCTGAGGTCATGAATATTTACCCTTATGAATTGTTTTGTCATTTTAACTCTTACATTTAGGTAATTGATCCATTAAGTTAATTTTTGTCTATGGAGTGAGGTAGGGGTCCAACTTCATTCTTTTGCATGTGGTTAAGCTCTTTCTCTTGACTGGAGGTCAGCATGCCCTTTCAGCGAGGGGAAGGAATTGTTGGGGTTTATCTTTGGAGACAGTTTTGGTGATGGGTTGGCTGTGAGGGGTTGGCGAAGGAGGGAAGAGGAGAAGGCGGGCAGAGTGACATCCACATTTCTGATCTGGGCAGATGGGGAAGACTTAGGTGAAGGGAAGAACTCAGTCCCGGACATGTTGAGTTAGAGCTCCTTTAGCATCCAGGCACTGAGAGCATCGGAAATCACATACATGATAGATGAAATATGGAAGGACACTAAAGTTTTCGTCCATTCAGTAGATAGTTATGGGACGCCTAATACTGACACTAGGTAACATTTTTGTGGCACAAACCATGGACCAGACACTTAGCACTTTTTAAAAAACCGAGCTATAATGGTCATAGTATAAAACGAACAAACCTAAAGTGCACAGTTCATTAAATTTTATATATACCACCTCCCAGGTAAAACTGTAGACCATTTCCATCCCCCAGAAAACTCCCTCTTGGGCCTGTTATATTTAATTCTCACAGTGACCCTATGAGGCATTATTCCCATTTTTTGGATGAGGATACTGAGGCTTACAGAGGTGAAGCCACTTGCCCAAGATCACACGAGGTGGAATGTGGATTCTAACTATAGGCCAGGCTGAGCAACAGTCCACCCTCTCACTTGGATGGGACTAGACTCAGACCTAGGGGATCCCCGAGGGCAGGGGCAAAACAGTCTAGCTTCTACTGGAGGCCAGGAGGCCCTCATGGGTGGGTCTGTGGGGAGCCCAAGGCCAGGGAGGATGTGGATTTAGGACTGGCAGTGAGAAATGGGAGGAGTCCTTCCTTCCGGTCCCCATCAGTCATGGAGGTGGCCTCCTAGTGGAGGTGTGGCAGCAGATAAACAGTAGGCAGGCAGCCCACCTGGAGCTCTTTCCCAGCAATAGACCCTGGGGGAAAGCTCAGCTCTGCCTGGACCAAATTGGCCTGAAGCGAGGAGAGGAGGGTGCCACGCCTATCAGAACCGCTTTAGACTGTGCTTCTCAGCATCCCAGCTGAGAAGATCCTGGGCGCATCTCCTGCATCTCCTCCCTCCCTCCCTCCACGTGTCTGCCCTGCACCTCTCTGACCTTTTCTCTCCCTCCGCTCCATTGGAAACTGGCCTCCTTCTTCCTCTTCCAACCTGGGAAGCTCCTAGCTGCCTCAGGGCCTTTGCACTCAGTGTTGCTTCCATCTGGAACCTTCTGCCTCCTGGATTTCCCATGGCTGGTGTCTTATTATGTGTCTCAGATAAAATTTTACCTCTTTAGAGTGTTTTCCCCTGAATGAATTGCCCTATTTAATGCTGTCCTCATGATGTCCCCACAATGTCCTCACAATGGAGCCAGATGGCCTGGGTTTGAATCTCAGTAATGCTGAGATGCTCCTAACTGTGCGGCCCTGGGTATGTTGAGTGCCAGTTTCCCCAGCTGTAAAATGGGGATGGTGATAATCGCACATACCCCATGGGACATTATTTAACACCTGCTCACAATACTTGGCCCCTATTAGGTGCTTTACAAATATTTGCTATCATGCATAGAGCACTTGTCCCATCCTGAAATTATCCTGGTTGGTGGTGTTTACTTGGTTTTTCCCATTTAGGGAGAATGTGAGCTCCCTAAAGATGGTGATTTCATCTGTGTTGTTCACTGCTGTGTCCCCAGTGCCTAGAACAATGTCTGGCTCACGGTAATGAACATTGGTTAAATCATCAAGTGGATGAATTAACGGGGCTCCTAGATCATCCTGCTTGCAGCCCTCCAGACGTACCATGCCTGCTCTCATCTGCGCTTTGCATTTGCTCTTACTTCTGCCTAGACCCATTCCCCAGAGGAAGGGAAAGGAACATGAAGGAAACACTGCTTTCTGGCTGCCCAGGTCTTGTTTCTTTTCTTTTAAAGATTTTATTTATTTATTTGAGAGAGAGTGTGCGTGTGTGCATATGAGCGAGCTGGGGAGAGGGGCAGAAGGAGAGAGAGAATCTCAAGCGGACTCTGAGCTGAGCAGGGATCCCAACGAGGGGCTCGATCTCACGACTCTGAAATTATAACCTGAGCTGAAAATCAAGAAAGTTGGACGCTTAACCGACTGAGTCACTGGGGCACCCCTGCCCAAGTTTCTTTCTTTTTATTAAGATGTTATTTATTTGACAGAGAGAGAGACAGTGAGAGAGGGAACACAAGCAGGGGGAGTGGGAGAGGGAGAAGCAGGCCTTCCGCCAAGCAGGGAGCCCAATGTGGGGCTCGATCCCAGGACCCAGGGACCATGACCCGAGCCGAAGGCAGACGCTTAACGACTGAGCCACCCAGGTGCCCCCCAAGTCTCTTTCTTACTCCCTTCCTCACTGCCTCTTGCACCAGGTACTGGGAGAGAACAGCAAGCGAGAACCTAGACCCTCCAGGACTACAATCACCTGCTACCAGCCCCTTGTTCGGCAACTGAGGAGTCAGAGGCCCAGAGAGGGGAAAGGATTCAGCCAAGGTCATATAGTGAGTCGAAGGCGATGTTCTCCCCAGTGGACCCTACATGTCTCACCTGGAGGCTGTTTCCAATGTCCACGCTGGATCTGCCTTCCTACATGGGGCCTGCAGAGAGGTAGTGGGGGAGGGGTTGGGCCCTGTCTATATGGTAGTGAGGCGGGGCCCGGGCAGCTTCTGACTTAGACTGACCTGAATCAGGCTCCTGACGCTTCTACTTCTTAACCACGTAGCTTTGGGCTCTCTGAGCCCCAGTTTCCCCCCTGGTAAGATGAGGAGATGGAAGCCTACCACCCCGCCTCCTCAGGGTTGAGAGTTGCTGGGAAGATCCTATTAAACGTTCTCATACATTGAGCTCTTATTCTTTTATTTATTTATTTATTTATTTATTTGACAGAGAGACAGCAAGAGCAGGAACACAAGCAGGGGGAGTGGGGGAGGGAGAAGCAGACTTCCCGCGGAGCAGAGAGCCTGATGCGGGGCTCGATCCCAGGACCCCGGGACCATGACCCGAGCCGAAGGCAGATGCTCAATGACTGAGACACCCAGGCCCCCCACTGAGCTCTTATTCTCACCTACCCTATGGGGGCAGGTATGAATTTTATCCCCATTTTCCAGGTAAGGAGGCAGGCTCAGAGTTGGGGGGAAAAAGTGACTTGCCCAAGATCGCACAGGCAGCAAGAAATAGAGCAGGGATTCAAACCCAGGCAGGCTGACTTCAGGGCTCACGTCCTTAGCAGATGCTACAGTGCTGGGCACACTGTCGGTGCTCCACAGACGGGGACTCTGGGGAGACCTTGCTTTCCTGTCGGTGCCATCTTCTAGGACAACAACTCCTCACTGCAAAGCACATCTTTTTGTTAAGGCCCCTCCCCTCCAATCCCTGCTTGGAGACACAAGCCCTCTCAGTACCCTCCGTCTGATGGATTTTCAGATTATTCCCATCTTGATTAGTTCCAGAGCCTCCCAGCAGAAGCAGGAGTTATTTTGGGGCCTTGATGGCTGCCTCTGACCTCCCCCTCCACCCCCCACCCCGTTGCACACAGCTCTCCCACGGACTGCAGGGTTCATTAGCTACCATTCGGGCTGCTCGCTCTCTGTCCCCTGCAGCCCTCAGCTCAGACTCCAGCCCCAACACCTGCTCTCCGCTCATCTCCTCCCCTGGCCCACAGCCCTCCCCTGCCTTCCTGCTGTTTGGTTGGGGTGAAGGCTGCCGACTCTTTCCTGATCCTTGGCCCCTGACTCTGCCTCATAGCAGTGACCCTCCCTTCAGTTTTAGGATTTTTCCAGACTTGAGCAAAAATCTCACACACCATTTGGACACAGATATTTTTGGCTGGTGATCTGAGTCCCTGTTCCTGTTGGAATTCATTCCCCAGGGTCATTCAGCCTGGGTGGGAGTGGCTCAAAAATCCCCAAGGATACATTTTATGGGATGTGCATCTTGCCACAGCTAATAAAAAATTCCCAAGGGGATGCAGGACACCCCCTCCCCGCCACCGCCGCCATGTTATGTCACAGTGCGTGGGGCTGACGTCACAGGGTTGGGGCGTGGGCTCCGCTGTATCTGTCTGTTCTCTCTGCTCCTGGCTCTCTCTTCCAGCTCTGCGCTCTGCCAGGGCCGCCCGCAGGCCTTGCTTGCTTTTCAAAAATAACTCCTGAGTCTCACTGAGGTGGGGGGCTGCTTCCTTGGTGTCCCAGGCTGTGTGTTAATCCTTCCAACGCAAGACTTCCTGAAGCCAACTCTGGGCTGGGCTGGGGAGCTGGTTATCAGTTGTCTGGCTGAAGTAGTTCAGCTGCTGACATCCTGTTGTAGTACCGATAGCCCTCAAGGAAGCAGGGCGAGTGAGTCCTTCCTGGCGCCCACCAAGTCTTTCATTCATTCATTCATTCATTCATTCATTCATTCAACGAGCATCTTCAGTGCCCATTGCCTGCAGAGCACACCTCTGGGTGGCCTGTTGCTTTTCCATGTGTTTCTGAGTAATCTCCTTGGTCCTCTTTGAATTTCTACTTCCTTCTGTAAAGTAGGGGGATTTTAATTAGGGTGGCCAGTCTGTCCCAGAAGGAAACAGATGGCACGCTCAAATTGGGTAACTTGAGGAAGGCTGAATAAAGGGACTAGTTATGTGTCAGCAGGGTGTCGGGGATCCACCAGGGTAGTGCGTTCCCGGGCAAGTTACAGTGTGAGAGCTCCTACCTGCCTACACCTGGCTGCCAAGGGAGCAGTTCCCTGGCTCAGAAGGGGTTGTACGGAGAGAACCACCTTGAGGGAGAAGCTGTGACCTTCTGTTGAGGAACAGAGCCAGCCGGAGGTGCCCTGCAGGGAGGGAGCCCAGGAAGAACTACCCTGATCTCACGCTTCCTTCTTTCTTCCATATTTCCCTGGGGGCTCCCCATTGGCCAAACCTGATTAAAAGCCAAAGGATATAGGAGACTGTTGAGCCTGAACAGGTCAGTCTTTCCGTGGGCATAGAGCCGAGTGGAAGAAGGTGGACAGTGGCTCTAGACAGGTAAATGGAAGATACTCAGTTTCTCACCTCCCAGTAGTCATAGTAGGTCACGTGGATAAATGCTCAAAAACGTCAGCTCTTACCATCAGTGCTTGTATTTGTTGTTCATTGGTGCATGACAAATTACCCCCAAATTCAGCAGTTTCAAAGCTTATGAACAGGGTGCCTGGGTGGCTCAGTTGGTTAAGCGACTGCCTTCGGCTCAGGTCATGATCCTGGAGTCCCGGGATCGAGTCCCGCATCGGGCTCCCCGCTCGGTGGGGAGTCTGCTTCTCCCTCTGACCCTCTTCCCTCTCGTGCTCTCTATCTCTCATTCTCTCTCTCTCTCTCTCTCTCAAATAAATAAATAAAATCTTTAAAAAAAAAAAAAAGCTTATGAACATTTCTTACCTCACACAATTTCTGTGGGTCAAGAATTGGGAGCAGCTCAGCTGGGTTGTTTTGACTCACGGTCCCTCCTGAGGTTGCAGTCAAGCTGTTGGCCAGCCATCTGAAGGCTGGACTGGGAATGAAGGATCCAGTTGGCCCCCTTCCATGGCTGGCGCCCGGGTGCTGGCTGTTGGCAGAAGCCCTCAATTCCTTGCCATCCAGACCTCTCCACAGGGCTGCTTGAAAATCCTCACGACTTGGTGGCTGGCTTCCCCCAGAAAGAGTGATCCAAGAGCAGAAGGCTCAATGAGTTTTTTGACCTAGTCTCAAAAACCACAGACCCTCATTTCGACAACATCCTGTGGGTTACACGGGTCAGTCTATTCAATGTGGAGGGGACTCCATGGGGGCAGGAACCATCGGAGTCCTTCTTAGAGGCTGACTACCACAGTTCGTAATACATTTGCTCATTTAATCCTTTCAACAATCCTATGAGCTTATCTAACGAAACAAAACAAAACAAAATGAAACAAAAACCTAGCAAACATGAGGCACTGGCTGGCTCAGTCGGTGGAGCATGTGACTCTTGATCTCAGGGTCATGGGTTTGAGCCCCACATGGGACACGGAGCCTACTTAAAAAAACAAGAACAAACAACAAACGAAACAAATCCTATGAGGGAAGTATTATTGTTATTACTATTGTCACTTTTCTGTTGGGGAAATAGAGGCACGGGAAAATGAAATAATGTGCCCAAGATTACGCAGCTAGTAAGTAGTAAAGCCAGGAATTCAACCCAGGTGGTCTCTCTCTCTCTCTTTTTTTCTTTTTAAAAATTTATTTATTTTAGAGAGAGGGAGAGCACAGTGGGGAGGGGCAGAGAGTCTGAAGCTGACTCTGTGCTGAGTGCGGAGCCCGACCTGGGGCTCGGTCTCACTACCCAGGGCTCGGTCTCACGACCTGGAGATCATGACCTCAGCCAAAACCAAGAATCGGATACTTAACTGACTGAGCCACCCAGGCACCCCAACCCAGGCGGTCTTTTTAAAAAAATCAATTTTATTGGGGTATAATTCACATTCAATAAAAAACACTAACAGAGTCATAGAATATTTTTCTCCCCCCCGAAATCTTTCCTCAATGCCCCTTTGCGGTCATTTCTGGGCTCTGCTCTGGCCAATCATTGATCTGCTTTCTGTCACTATAGATGGTTTTGTCTATTTAGAACTTCATATAAATGAAACCACAGAGTATGTTCCTTTTCGAGCCTGGCTTCTTTTGTTGAACAAAAATGTTTGCAGTGTTCATCTATATTGTTACATGCATTGGTAATTTTTTCTTTTTTATTGCTGAGTAGTATTCTGCATAGATATAGGAGAAGTCCCTGATCCAATTTTCCTGTTCAATGACATTTGGGTTCTTTTCAGTTTGGGGCTATTATGCATAAAGCTGGTATGAACTTCACGTAAAAGTCTTTGTATGGGGGCACCTGGGTGGCTCAGTCGTTAAGCGTCTGCCTTCGGCTCAGGTCATGGTCCCAGGGTCCTGGGATCGAGCCCCGCACTGGGCTTCCTGCTCCTTGGGGAGCCTGCTTCTCCTTCTCTCTCTCCCCCTGCTTGTGTTCCCTCTCTCTGTGTGTCTCTCTCTGTCAAATAAATAAATAAAATCTTAAAAAAATGTCTTTGTATGGACTTGTGTTTCATTTATCTCAAGTAAAAAGCTAGTGGAATTGCTAGATCAAATGATCAGTGTATATTAACCTTCGTAAGAAACTGCCAAACTTTTCTAATGTAACTGTGCCATTTTATACTCCTACCAGCAGAGGATGTGAGTTCTAATTGTTTCATATCCTCACCAACATTTTGTATCACCATTAATTTTAGCCATTCTAATCTGTGTATATCTTTTTAATTTATTTATTTGAGGGGGTGTGTGAGAGAGAGCATGAGTGGTGGAGGGAGAGGGAGAAGCAGACTCCTCTGCTGAGCAGAGAGCCCGATGTGGGGTTCGATCCCAGGACCCTGAGATCATGACCTGAGCTGAAGGCAGATGCCACCCAGGCGCCCCTAATCTGTGTATATCTTATCATAGTTTCAGTTTGTACTTCCCTGTCAGCTAAAGATATTGAGCATCTTTTCATGTGCATATTGGCCATTTTTGTGTTCTTTTTTGGGAAGTATTTATCTGATTCTTTTGCTTATGTTTTACTGAGTTATTTGTCTTCTCATTATGTAGTTGTAAGAGTTCTTTATCTATTCTGGATATAATTTCTTTGTGAGATACACACACACAACACACATACACACACAGGCACAGCCAAAAAATGAATGTTTTCTATAAGCTTGCTGCTTACAGTTTCATTTTTAATAGTATATTTCAAATAACAGAGGTTTAAAATTTTGATGAAGTCCTATTTACCAATTAATTACTTTTATTAATTGTGCTTTTGTGTGTCCTAGGAAATTTTTGCCTACCCTGGGCCACAGAGGTTTTCTCTTCTACTCTTCTCTAGAAGTTTTATCGTTTTGGTTTTTGCATTTAGGTCTCTGATCGATTTGGAGTGAGTTTTTGATATGGTGTGAGGTAGGGGTCACGGTTCATTTCTTCTTTGGCACAGACATGTTCTACCAGCTTCCTTTCCCCACTAAATCATCTCGGCACCTTTGGCAAAATCAGTTGATTGGATGCATATGGACTTTTGGACTTCAGTCTGTTTCATTGATCTATATGTCTATCCTTATGCTAACACCACACTGCCTTGATTACTGCAGACTTACAGTAATTCTTGAAATCAAGTAGCATTAGGTGTTGCAACTTTGTTCCTGTTTTTCAAAATTGTTTTGGCTCTTCTAATTTGTCTGCATTTCCATATACATTTTAGAATCTACTTGATAATTTCTACAACAACAACAAAAAAACCTGCTGAAATTTCAATCAGGACTGCACTGAATCTATAGAATCGGTATGGGGTGAAGTGACATTTTATACGTGAATGTGATATATCTCTCCATCTATTTAGGCCTTTCATTTCTCTCAGTAAGATTTTATAGTTTTCAGTGTACAAATCTTGCACGTTTTATTAACTGTATCCCTAAATATTTTATTTTTTTGATGCTTTTGGAAATGTTTTCATACATTTAACTTCCCAGTTATTTGTTGCTGGTTATAGAGAAATGCATTTTTATACATTGACCTTGTATCCTTTCATTTTGTTAAACGAGGTTCTAATAGTTTTGTTTTGTAAATTTCTAGGATGTTCTACGTGCATAATCATGCCATCTGCAAATAAACACAATTTAACTTCATCCTTTCCCCATTTTTTTCTTCCCTTGTTGTCCTGGCTAGGACCTCCAGTCCAATGTTGCATAGAAGTAGTGAGAGCAGATATTCTTGCCTTGTTCCCAATCTTAGGGGTGAAAGTGTTTAAACTTTCAGCATATGTTAGCTGTAGATATTTTGTTTTACAGATTTAAAAATTTTTTTAAATTTCTTATTTATTATTTAAGATTTTATTTATTTGTCAGAGAGAGAGAGCACAAGCAGGGAGAGAAGCAGGCAGAGGGAGAGGGAGAAGCAGGCTCCACGCTGAGCAGGGAGCCCAATGTGGGACTTGACCCCAGGACCCTGGGATCATGACCCAAGCCGAAGGCAGACACTTAACCGACTGAGCCACCCAGGCATCCCTCTTTTTAATTTCTTCTTAAAAGATTTTATGTATCCACTTGAGAGAGAGAGAAAGAGAAGAGGGAGGAGAAGAGGGGGAGAATCTTTAAGCCAAATTCTCTCTGAGCATCGAGCCTGACACGGGGCTCGATCCCATGACCCATGAGATCACAACACCAGCTGAAACCAAGAGTCGGACACCCAACCAACTGAGCCGCCCAGGCGCCCCTAAAAAAAATTTTTTTTTTAAGTAATCTCTTCGTGGGGCTCGAACTCACTCATGCCCCAGAGATCAAGAGTCTCATGCTCTACTGACTGAGCCAGCCAGGTACCCCAGCTGTAGGTATTTTGAAGCTGCCCTTCAACAGGTTGAAGAAATTCTCTTTATTTTGGCCCTGCTCAAGTTTGTTTTTGTTTTTAAATCATGAATGGGTGTTGATTGTATCGAATGTCTTCTCATGTCAATTGGTATGACCATGAAGTGGATCCAGTTATATCCTTTTATAAAAAAAAAATTGAGGGGCACCTGGGTGGCTCAGTCGGTTGGGCATCTGCCTTCAGCTCAGGTCATGATCCCAGGGTCCTGGGAATCGGGCTCCCTGCTTCTCCCTCTCCCACTGCCCCTGAAAAAAAAATTGAGGTGAGATTCACCTAACTTACAATTAACCATTTTTTTTGTGTTTTTTTTTTAAGATTTTATTTATTTATTTGACAGAGAGAACACAGGGAGAGAGGGAACACCCAGCAGGAGGAGTGGGAGAGGGAGAAGCAGGTTTCCCGCTGAGCAGGGAGCCTGATGGTGGGGCCCGATCCCAGGACCCCGGGATCATGACCTGAGCCAAAGGCAGATGCTTAACGACTCAGCCACCCAGGCGCCCCCAATTAACCGTTTTTAAAGTGAGCCCTTCCGTGGCATTGCCCAACCACCTCTATCCAGTTCCAAAACACCTTTATCACCCCGCAAGGAAACCCTGCACCCATTAAGAAGTTACTCTCCATTCTCCCTCCTCACAGCTCCTGGCAACCATCAATTTGCGTTCTGTCTCTATGGATTTACCTATTCTGGACCCTTTGTATGAATGGGGTTGTACAATATGTGACCTTTTGTGTCTGGCTTCTTTCACTTAGCGTAACATTTTTGAGGTTGATTGACACTGCAGCATATAGAAGTACTTTATTCCTTTTTTAAAAAAGATTTTATTTATTTATTTGACAGAGAGAGACACAGCGAGAGAGGGAACACAAGCAGGGGGAGTGGGAGAGGGAGAAGCAGGCTTCCCGCGGAGCATGGAGCCTGACGTGGGGCTCAATCCCAGGACCCTGGGATCATGACCTGAGCCAAAGGCAGACGCTTAACAACTGAGCCACCCAGGTGCCCCTAGTAGTACTTTATTCCTTTTTATGGCTGAGTAATATTTCATTGTAAGGAAACACCGCAATTTCTTTACCCAGATGTATTCTTTTTTAATATTTTATTTATTTATTTGACAGAGAGAGACACAGTGAGAGAGGGAACACAAGCGGGGGCAGTGGGAGAGGGAGAAGCAGGGAGCCCGATGCAGGATCGATCCCAGGACCCTGGGATGATGACCTGAGCCGAAGGCAGACGCCTAACGACTGAGCCACCCAGGAGCCCCTACCCAGATGTATTCTTAACCACTATTCTATGCTGTCTTTCCATGTGCCAGGTGCTGTTGTTAGCTCTCCAGATACAGCAGAGAACAGAGGAGAATTGGCCTTCCCCAAGTGGAGTTAGTCTCTTCTGGAACTTAGTATGCTCTCTGGCGGTCGTGTATGTCCATTCCTGATCACACTGGAGGCCCTGTCTGTTCCTGCTCGTCCATCTCCATAGCCCCAGTGTTTAGTCCACTGCTCTTAGCTGACCAGATAGGTGTCAATCTGGGAAGGCTTCATGGAGGAAGCAGCTTTTGAGCGGAGCCTTGAGGTTTGAGGAGGAGAGCAGTTTCCTTGAGCCCACAGTGATTAATAATAATAACCATCATTTATAAAGCACATACTATGTGCCACACACTGCAATGAACGTGTTAACTTCCCAAGGTCAGCCAGCTAGTGAGTGGCAGAGGAGAGTTTGGATTTGAACCGAGACCCACACCCATAAGTACTGCCTTGTAATGACTGCCTCTCCAAGCCTCGTTCTAGATTGGGGTTGGGGTTTTCTTCTTCTCTGTATTCTACCTCCCCTGTCGTTCTTCTTCTGGGGACATCTGGATGGCACTAGAGAGTGACTGCATGACGGGCGAAGCCTGGATTTGGGACACCCCACATCTCGGGAAGGACTCTTCAGCTCCTATCCTTTCTGGTTCTTTGGACTTAGCTGAGACCTGGGCCTCTGGGGGACCCTCTGTCCTTGGTAGCACCCTTTCCTCCCCCAGCCTCCCTACTCCTCCTTCCTTAGCCCCTCTAACTCATTGGGCTGTGCTGGAGTCTGTGGGGAAAGGAGCAGGATTTCGGCTAAATATAAACCAGGCTGTTCCAGTTTCCAAATAGAACAAAGGAGCAGGGTGTTAAGTTGATTTTTATAAATAAAGAGAGAGGGAGTGAGAGAATATTTTTTCGAGATGTTTAATAAAATCGCCTGTGAGAGGCAGGAAAATCACTGGGCTGCAGTGGGAGGGTTTGGAGGAGGAAGGGGGTGAGAGAGAGGGTGGGAAGTGCTTCCTCCTTCCTGCTGTGATCCTTGCCAGTGTCCTTGTCGTTTTCCTGGGACCTGGGAGGGATGGTGGGGCAGAGGGGGCCGAGAGGCAGGGGCAGGACATGAGGGTCGTTGGGAGGAGGAGGAGGAGGACAAGGAAGGCTCATAAGCATAACAGCTACTGCGTGTGGAGCACCCACTGTACGCCAGGTCCACGGCTAGTGCCTGCATCATCTTGCCAGATGCACGCCAGCCTGCGGAAGCTGGGATGCTCAACACTGGGCGCTCTGCGATCTGGTCCCTGCCTACCTCTCTGACCTCATCTCCCCGCTCTCTCCCCCTGGCTCACTTCACCCCCACCGCGCCAGCCCCAACGCCAAACTCATTCCCTTCTCAAGGCCCACGTGGCTGCGCTTCACTCTGCCCCGAGGTCTTCCAGCCAACTCCTGCTCATCGTTCGGAAGAAGCAACGCCACTTTTTCTTGACCCCTTTGTCTAAGAGCGAGCTCACCCTTGCCCCCACCCCAGTTATGAGCACACTGCCTTGTTTTATTTCCTTTATTCTCATGTCACTTCTTTTTTTTTTTTAAAGATTTTATTTATTTGAGAGAGAGAGAGAGCCTGAGAGAGAGAGAGATCACAAGAGGGGAGGTAGGGGTAGAGGGAGAAGCCGATTCCCCGCTGAGCAGGGAGCCTGACATAGGATTCAATCCCAGGACCCCGGAATCATGACCTGAGTCGAAGGCAGACGCTTAACCGACTGAGCCACCCAGGCGCCCCTCTACTATTTTATAAGGCTTCCAGCATAGTGGAAGAGGGGACTTAAGGGGATGTCTCTGGCACCTGGAGGTTGGGGGGATGACTAGACACAACCCTGGAGCATCAAAGTGGGGGTGTCAATGAAGCCAAATTGTCACCATCACCTTCATCTTTTTTTTTTTTAAGATTTTATTTATTTATTTGACAGAGAGAGAGACAGCGAGAGAGGGAACACAAGCAGGGGGAGTGGGAAAGGGAGAAGCAGGCTTCCCACCGAGCAGGGAGCCCGACGCGGGGCTCGATCCCAGGACCCCGGGATCATGACCTGAGTCGAAGGCAGTCACTTAACCAACTGAGCCACCCAGGCGCCCCCATCACCTTCATCTTTAAACAGTGTGTGTGACCCATAAAAATTATTAAGCAGATCTTTTGAGGAGCCATCAGGTAGAGAATTTTACTCAATACCACCCAAAGGAGAGCTAATCTGTGCCTTGGGGAGTGGCAGAGAACTTCTCATCTCAGGAAGTGGAAGGGATGCCAGGGGAAGCAGAGATATTTTGCACTCCCACCCACCTGCCCCCCTTCTCCCCCCTCCCCCCGCTCCCGCTCACAGTGCTATGTCAGATGGGGGTGGGCTAGGAACAAGCAGCTGCACATGCCCCCAGGGCCTGAGGGGAGGTGGCTGTGCCTTTCTGCTGACGTCACGTTCTGCCTCACCAGGGACTGCGTGGCTTGGACGAGTCACACAGCTCTCTCCAGTCTCAGTTTCTTCCTCTGTAAGATGGAGATGGTGACATTTCCTTGGTTATGGAAGATTAGGGATATGCATTGTATGTCAGGAACTCGTACTTCAAACACATGGTGGATGCTCAGTAGAACAGGTGAAAGCTGCCGTTTTCTTATTTATTATTACCTTTCTCTGGGTTATAATCTAATTGCGCACAGGCTCTATCACTCGTCCGCTGAATAGCTACTATCTGCCCGGTTCTGAGCTAAGCAGTCTAGGTGGGTCATCTTGTTGCATTCCTCACACCACTTCCACGAAGTAGGTATTATTATCATTATCATCATAATACTATCATAATATCACATTGTCATCATAATGTTATTATTATGAGTGAGGAAAATGGGGCTCGCATGGGGGAAGTGACTTGCCCAAGGTCACACAGCCAGAACCGAGCAGCCCTGGGCCTGAAATCCAGGTAGGCTCAAATGAAGATCTTGGGCTTTTCAAAATTATGCAATCCTGTCTCTCAGGACTAAGGAATCAGGGGGATTTCTGGAGCTACAGGGGTAGAACCTGGGATAAATGGGGAGTGACAGGGCCAGAGAGGGTCACGGTGAGAAGCAGAGGCCTGGTCTTGATTAAGAGGTCAGTGAGGGAGCCGGGGCTGGAGTGGTGGGGTTAGGGAGTGATGCTGCAGTTTGAGGGGCTGTGGCTCCCAGCCTCTGACTCACTCACATGGAGCAGCTCAGTTCCCAGCCGCAGGAGATGCTATTTATAACCTGCAGGTTCTAGCAGCCTCCAGAGCATGGAGTCTTGCAGCTACCTGGGGCCCTTCTCCCTGGGCTGCACAGCAAGTAGGGGAAGGCAAGTGGTGGGGGAAGGCCACCAGCTGAGCCTCCTTTCTCCTTGCTCTGGACGCTCTGATCAAACAAAATGCACACCCAAGGGCCCCATGGCTCACACTGGGGCTGTCTAGCTTGTCATCAGCAGAGTGCCTGGCACCTAAGACGCCTGAATGAGTGAATGAATGAATAGCAGTAGCTCCAGGGTTTTTTAAATTGATTAATTAATTTGAGAGAGCAGAGCGAGAGAGAGAGCACAAGCTGGGGGGAGGAGCAGGGGGAGAAGCAGACTCCTTGGGATCATGACCTGAGCCAAAGGCAGACGTTTAGCTGACTGAGCCACTCAGGCGCCACTCCAGGTTTTTTTTTTTATTGGGTCAGATCACGTCATTTCTCTGCCCCAAACTCTCCAGTGCTTTTTCATCTCATTTGGAGTAAAAGCCAAAGTTCTCATAGTGGCCTACAAAGCTCATACACCATCTGGACCCTGCTTCTTCTGACTTCCTACCCTCCCTCCTGCCTACTTTGCTACAGAGGCCTCTTTGCGGCTCTTGGGAACACACTAGGTATGTTCCTGCCTTGGGGCCGCTGCTCTGTTTCCTCTGCCTGGGACACTCTTCCTCCAGATACTGGCAGGTCTTCCTCCCTCACCTCCTCAAGTCTTTGCTTAAAGGCCAACTTCTTGTGAGGCCTTCCCTGACCATTCTACTTAAAACTGCACCCACGCACGGCGCCTTGGTGGCTTAGTCAGTTAAGTGACTCTTGATTTCGGCTCAGGTCATGATCTCAGGGTCGTGAGATCGAGCCCTGCATTGGGCTCCCTGCTCAGTGTGGAGCCTGCTTAAGAGTCTCTCTCTCCCTCTGCCTTTGCCTCTAAGCCCCCCCACCCCCAGCGCATGCACAAGCTCCCGCATGTGCGCTCTCTCTCTCAAAACAACAGCAACAAAAAACCCTGCACCTATACAATACACTCCTTATTCTGTTTCCCTGCTCAATTTTTTTCCCACAACAGTTGCCATTATTTAATATGCTTCATATATTACAAATTTCTCCTTTGTCTCCTTCTATTAGAATGTTGGTTCCAGAGGGCAGGAATTATTGTCTGTTTTGCTCACTGCTGCATCCCTAGTGCCAAGAACAGTGCCTGGCACATATATAGTGCTCAAAACATTTGCTGACTGTGTGAGTTCAGGGAGGTTTTCTTGGACTTGCTGTGTAAGCTTGGACAGCTAACTTCACCTCTCTGGGCCTTAGTGTGTTGGACTCCGTGGCCTTCCAGTGTGGACAGTCTGAGGGCTCCCTCGCTTCAGCCTGGCTCCCGAGATTTTTTCCTTGCTAAAAGGAGAGCTGGCCAAGGCCTGGCTTGATATTTTTTCCCAGACTAGACTTCTCTGTGCAAAGTGTTCAAGTGTGTGAGCGGGCATGTGCCAACACTCTCGGGTCTGTGAGGGGCTTTGAGCAGATGCATATGTGTGAAGGAGCCTCAACATGTATTTGGGAACCTGGTGGAGATAGGACATTCCAGCAAAATGTCAGCACAGGTCCTAATTCTGTCTTCCTGCTTCTTTTTGTTTCCAACGGAGCAAGAAGTAGAAATTTCCAAGGGCATGGCAGACCCTTCTCGAATGAACTGATGGAAGCCCCCACTTCTCTGGAGATACAAGGAAAGAGCTTGTTGGCTGTGAATCCCTATACCTGTAACAGGCTGTTTCCACTTCCTCAGGACCAGCTGTGAGAAACCCACAGCAGAGCTGCCCACCTTCCAATAAGGGAAACCCGCAGAACTGCGAGCTTCAATGGGGATGCCAGGCCCATTTTTAGATCTCATCTGTTCTTAATGGGAGATGGGTCCAAACTTTCCCAGGTTTCTAGAATAATCTCTGGCTGGTCTTCCTCCCTCATCTCCTCAGGTCTCTGCTCAAATGCCAACTTCTCATGAGGCCTTCCCTGACCATTCTACTTAAAACTGCACCCATGCAATACATTCCTGACTCCCTTCCCTGCTCAGTTTTTCTTCATGACACTTGCCATTATCTAACACACTGTATAGATTATTGATGGGCTTCGGAGTTTATTAGTATGTTCACACGCTATCCCATAATTACATGATCTCTTCTGCTTCGGCACACTCCAGGCTTACCTAGCACAGTACCTGGCATCTGGTAGGCATCAATACATTTTTGTTAGAAAAGTTAATTTTCATAAGTAATGGGCGGAGTGCAACGTTGTCATTTTACAGATGATGAAACGGAGGCTCAGCAGTGACATAACTTGCCCAAAGTCACACAGCCAGGACATGAATCCCGGCAGACAGCTGACTCAGGTTGAACAGGGAAGGAGAGAGGACACTCCCGCCCAGGGGCCACCATACTTTGGGAAAAGAGACTTGACTTTTGAAGGATGAGCCAGGGCCTCAGAGGGCTTGGGTGTTTGGGAGACAGAGAAAATTGAGTTCAAATCCCAGGACTGTCATTACCTGCGCCTTCCGACAAGTCCCTGGTTTTCACTACACGAGCCTCAGTTTCTCCATCTGTAAAACGGGCACATCAACCCCTAGACTACACAAAGCCCTTGGGAGTATTCATTGAGGTATTTCAGCCCAATGCCTGGCACTGGGCTAGGCTCAGTACATCCTAGGCCCACCCTGACCTCCCAAGTGACCTCGCAAACCCCTCTCCCAGTTCTTCCAGCCCTCCAGCCCTCCATGTTGAAATGCCCCAACATCCGGGCTAGGGCGGAGACATCACGTGACGAACAATTCTCCCGCGCATGCGCAGCTTCTGCATCACGTGGCTAGGTGCCACACAAGTGTACAGGTGTGAGGCGGGAGGGAAGCCATGCTCCTGTTGGGACACGTGGGACTGGTACGTTCTCGCCTCAGCTGGAGCTCCGGGTCCTAGAGAACCTGGGTGTGCGCTTGATTGGGAGAGAGAAAGCAAAGACCTTCTAGAACCTTAGCCGAGGTTCTTTTGGCCTTTTTATTTTTGAGGGAGGCTTTGCCAGGTTCCTGGGGCCCAGACAAAGCCCTGCTCGGGGAGGGGTAGATGGGGCCACTGTGAGACCGGGCAGCCCTGCTGGGCGACCCTTCCTCGTTGGGAGGAGGAGGCAGCCGTGAGCGTTCAGCGCTTGTCTGGTTTTCAGCATTGGGATACAGTGACATAGGCCCAGCTGGGGAGACAGATATTCCCTGGGAAGTGTAAACTGAGCGGAAAGCAGAGGGATGAGTCTGAGTTAGTCTGAAAAAGAAGGGAGAAGAAGTGGTTGCTGACAGTTCTAGCGACAAAGAGGGCAAAAGCCTTCAAGTGGGAAGAAGCCTGGTTGGCCGAGAGTCCTGAGGCTGGGACGGTGGCCGTGTGAAGAATTTTGGACTTGATCCTAAACAGTGGGAAGCCACTGAAGCTGGGGAATAATGTGATCTTTATAGCCCTGCATTGAATATTTTGCCTTGCCTTCTCGTTCAAAAAAATGGATTTTTGAATTCCACACCTGCTATTCTAATTTTTTTTTTTGAGAAGTAGAAAATAAGAGAACAATGGAATACATATATACCTCCAGGATTAAATGTGCTGACAGATGCAAACTGCCTAGCATTCTGTATATGGTCTATAAATGGTAGTTCCCTTATCTTTCCTCTAAATTCCATTCCACAATTTCTCCTATTCCAGGAGCATGGAAGGAGACCGATCTTCCCTGCAGACCAAAGATAAATTTTGTCTGAAGTACTCTGGATGGATGAAAAATCTGGATTGGTTCAAAAGATCAAAAGGTGATTGTTTTACCAAATGATTATTCAAATAGTAAGGTTGCTCCAATCGTATAACCTATGTTTTGATTTATGTAAATACAATTTGTACTAAACTTTTTTAGGAGCACGTTTATCACGTAAAATGAGAACAAATTGCACAATGTGAGAACCCACATCTGTGTTGTTTCTTACTAAGATCACCACCTTTCTGGCCACATTGTAGGCTCTTGAATATTTGTGTGATTGATTTAAATACTGGAATATGTTTTCTGCTAAATCTCAAGTCGGGCATCAGTTCTGCAGTTCTCCCTTTATAGTTGTTAACATGAATTTTGATGACATGGAAAAGCTTGTTCTCTGAATTATATTTAGCTCATACAAACTCTACTGCACAATTATGTTGTAAAGAGGAATTAGGTTTTATCTTTAAGTTGTTATTATAGCCTTGTGAGAAGGTGAACGTTGAGAATAAGCATAAAGTAGTAGCATATCGTATTATTAATTTTGCTACTTTTTAAAAACACTGCGTTGCAGGGCCTAGAACAGACTGACACCCGTGGTAGGTGTATCAGTCAGGGTCTGTAAGAAACAGATGGCACACTCAAATTAGATAATTAGGGGAGGATTTAAGAGAGAGACTATATACAAAGGTCGGTAAGGTGTCGGGAAACCATAAGGATAGTGCAGTACCCAGGAGGCTCGTCATAACTAGGGTCTTTATCATTTCTAGATCTGACTGTTGAAAGGAGGGAGAAATTACAGAACCCAGAAAGAGAGGGCCCCCTTGAGGAGGAGCGGTGACCTGTTATCTGTAGGCCCAACCAACTGGACCAGACCCCAAGGTGATCTGGCGGGGGGATTGCAGGAATAAATACTTTGACCTCACCCCTCCTTCTGCCCTCCAGTCTTCTGCTGTGCCCAGATGGAAGCTAAGAAGACAAAGGAGCAAGTTGATGTAGTTTATTTATTTTTTTTGAAGATTTTATTTATTTATTTCAGAGAGAGAGAGAGAGCACAGGGGGAGAGGGAGAAGCAGACTCCCCCTGAGCAGAGAGCCTGATGCAGGGCTCAATCCTAGGACCCTGAGATCATGACCCGAGCTTAACCGACTGAGCCACCCAGGCACCCCACGCTGAGGTAGTTTAGACAGGTGAGTACCCCAGAGCAAACAGAATGGGTAGAAAAGTGGATCTGAAGGGGCAAATGGAAAGTATTTGGTAGAGAAGACTTCATTTCTTTGTTGAATAAAGACTTGACATTTAAATCTTGGTATTTTAGTAAGAAAATAAAAGAACCTTTAGGAACGGCACTATGGTAGTAGGTTGAGGGTTATGGTTCACTTGTTCATTCTTCTAGTGAACATACCATAAAAAGCATTGTGCTGGGCATTTTGAGAGAAGCCCAGCAATGGCAGAAGAATCCCAGACATGCAATGAATTTTCCTTCTTGATGCATGTATGTAAAAAAGTTTATTATCAAAGTATAGTTGATATACAATGTTCTATTAGCTTCAGGTGCACAGCACAGTGATTCAACAATTCTATACATTACTCAGTGCTTACCAAGATGAGTGTAGTCACCATCTGTCATCAAACAATGTCACTGATGCATGTATTTTTTTAAAGATTTATGTATTTATTTGAGAGAGCGAGAAAGAGAGAGAGAGAGTGTGTGTGTGTACATGAGAGGGGGGAGGGTCAGAGGGAGAAGCAGACTCCCCACCCAGCAGGGAGCCCGATGCGGGACTCGATCCCGGGACTGCAGGATCATGACCTGAGCCGAAGGCAGCCACTCAACCAACTGAGCCACCCAGGCGCCCCTGATGCATGTATTTTTAAGAACACATCCCCACTCTATCAAACCACCTGTTTAGAGCTCTGAATAGTAAACATGACTCACCCTGGTCTCAAAATTAGATACTGCTTCCCCAGAAGCGAGGTCAGTTAAATCACCCAGGTTCTGAATCTCTTGGGGGGCACCTGGCAGTTAAGTTCCTTGCCATGTGGGTACCTACTAGGTAGTAGTGAATAGTCATTTTTCAGGCAAGGGGAGCAGAGTAGTATTTATCGGTACCACTCTGGAAATTGGACTTGCTGTTATGAATGGAGTGGATTGTGGTCTCACATGTTCTGAATCTGTGAAATCATGCCCCTCTTTAATGAGGTCCTCTTGGAGGAGGAGGGAACGGGTCTCCTTTACTGACAGGACTCTGACAAGCAAATCAATTTGTTCCATTTGTTTCCTCTTTGAAAACAGCAATCCTCGAGCCTTACATAATCTAATCTTCATGCCTCGCTGGTTTGTTCTGTCCTCCTGAGGAATTGGCAGATGGTGCCAATGCGGAGACCCGCGCGCACGCCTCGCAAGCCTCATGGTAACAGGAGAGTTGCTCACAGAGTCTGTCTCTTTGCTGTGGGGTCCCTCGCTGGCATTTGCTTCCCTGGATCAGTTTGCTCTTTAGCATTCCTCAGGCACCACTGGCTTCTTGCCTCGGGCTCTCATTCCAAGATTAATTGGAAATGCTGAAAGCAGATAAAAAGAGAACAGAAAGTGAAGTTGAAAGGGCAGAGAATTTGCCGGATCGTTTCTAAAAGCCCTCCTCCATTAAAGGCTGAGTGTCTTTGGGGTGTTAGCTGCAGACCTTCAACTTCCTCATCCAGCCTGGTCCCCGTCGCCGTCTTTGTTGCTGGGTTACACATAGCCTCGGGACAGGGCTGGCTGTGTCAGGGCTGAGGGAGCAGAGATCTGCTTCAGAAGGTCTCTGGAATTCTCTCTTTCTCTCTCCTCTCTCTCCCTCTCTCCTTTCTCTCTCAGTGACTCACACACCAGCAGGAATGATTGTTCTCCAGATAGGGCAGTTGCCTAGAATCCACCTTCAGGCCCGTGATGTCAGCCTCGCTGAAGGAAAATTATCTCGGACTCTGTAAGGTGAGGAGCCTCCCTTCAGGGCCCTGTCAGCTAGAGACACTGCCTATCCATCTCATCTGAAAACGGGGACATTGCAGCTTCTGAGGAAGCAGGGGCTTCTCGGACATCCTGTGCTGGGGATAGTTCTATTGATACTCAGGCCTGGAAATCAGCGGATATGCGCTGGTACAGCCTTTCGAGTGTGAAAATACTGACATACTTCCATGTAAATTGGTAAATAATTCTACCTTTGAGCTCCCAATGCCTCCCATCCCTCTGCTACTACTGAAGTCTACGGCCAAGAGGGTCTTACTGTGGGTGACGTCATGAGGAGCCCTGCCATTCTCTGCAGCAACACTGAGTTTCCTTTGCTGAACCCATTTTGTTTCCAACCTCGTGGTACCAGGCGGGCTCCTTGCTGTAGGGCCAGGCACAATTCCAAGTGCCACAGATGTAACCGCCCTGCTCACAGTCTGCACTGTTGGCTGACTCTGATTTTGGATGAAACCTCCAGGCAATTAAAACCTAGAACCCTCCTGCCTGTGGCAAGAACAGGCCCGGTCCTTAAAGGTCACACGGACTTTCCTGCTGGCTGGTCACTCGGACCCGGATTTGTAGATACCACAGAAACGATCTGTCTGAAGGGGAAAGCCAGACCAAACCATGTCGATGCATCTTTCAATTCCATTTCCCCCCTACTGAGTCCAAGCACAGGGGACTCATTTCCATAAAAACAGTAATGCTTTGCTGCTTTTATTTGTTACTCCTGCACTAAATGTTAGGTGAACACCTATAATGTGTCAGTCCCTGCGCCAGTGCTGGATATCCAGTAGTGACTAAAACAGGCCCATCTCTGCTTTCATGGGACACACAGTCTGCGGGGGTCGGGGGACAGTCTAGGAAGGAGGCCACCGTGCTTGGAGTGCTGTCAGGTCACCCGGACATGGGTTGCATTTCAGCTCATGAAAACTGCCCGGCTGTAACGGTGACTTCCGGCGTGTTGTGTACTGATGGTGTGTATCTCCACTGACAGAGTGCAGGGGGGTGTGGTACTGCACTAAAAGGTGGGGGAATGATGACTCCTGCATCCAGTCAAGATCTCAGAGAGGCTAAGAACTGCTCCGGATGGAGGAAGGAAAGGGAGTACGATTCTGAATGAGACCAATGGTCCTGATATGTTCTATCATTTGGAGATCAGATATGCTGTATTTAGAGGATGGTAGCCAGTTCTGGAATGAACTCAGTCACAGGGATGAAGGGCACAGCACAGGGAATATGATCAGTGGAAGGGCAATGGCCTTGTCTGGTGGCAGCGGGTAGCTACATTCGCGGTGAGCACAGCATAACGTGTAGACTTGTCGAATCACTGTTGTACGCCTGAAACTCACGTAACGTTGGGGGTCAACTATACTTCAATAATAATAATAATAATAATAATAATAATAATAATAATAATAAAGATGGTAACTTCTGACTAGTCCTCTGGAGCGGACAGAATTTCCCTCATCTGTGCTCTCTCTCTTCTTTGTCCTTGAAACCAGGAAACAAATACATACAGAATTTGCTAGCTAGGATGAGTGGTACAAACTGCACCCACAAAATCATGGAGAGCTAGTGGCCTACATAGGAATCAGCTCATGACAGCCTTGGCCTCAGTGTCAGAGGCTCTTAACCAACAGAGTGCAGTTGCTACAATTTTGAAAATCGTAATTATATCCCTAAGACGGTCCAGTAGTTGGTTCTACTTGGCAGTACTAATGATTTTTGCTCTCTCTGTTCCTGCTTGTTTGATTGATGTTTTTATTGAGTTATGATGTATACATGGTAAGATGTACAGTCTTATGTGTACAATTCAGTTTTGACATATGCATATATTCCTGTAACCCACATCCCTTTTCATTTTATTTTAAAAATTTTGGAATCCTCTTAAGTGATGAACATTTGGGTCCAAAGGCAGATTTCTGGAAAGGAATCCCCTATTCAGTCCACCGGCTGCCCCCTCCCCGTGAAAAACAACAAAAAATTCTCATCCAATCCTTTCCTGAGTTCCCCAATCACCATAGAGGACTTAAAGCCATAAGAACATTTTGTAATCCCAGCTTTCTGAAACCTAACAGAGATTTTGTCATCTGAAAACAAGGGAGAGATTAAGTGCGGAATTTGATTCCGACAACAGCAGAAAGGAACGAGCTAGACAAGAAACGTCATGGAGAATTAATTCAACCACCACTGTGCAAACGCTCCACAACCTTTTTCTAGACTCTAAATATGACGCACAGTCCTGGTCAGGGAAGCACAGTTTTTTTAGAGGAGTTTGCTACAGGGACGTGACATTATCAGGGTGGAAAGTGTTAAAGGAAAGACCCATGTACATTTTTCAGAATTTTGCCTTCAACCCTGCCTTACTCCTTCTGAATGGATTCTTTTAGAAATAAGACACACAGACAGCTAAACACACTGTGCCCTCTACACGGCTGCCACGGTCTCAGACCCATCTTCTCGAATTAACTGCCTTCGTATGCCGGGAGGTCTTCCCAGTGCTCCAAAACAGCTCTTCTTTCACATCGCTTTGACCAAGGGTTATGCAGTCAAATAATATTACAACATATAACTATTTAATAATTACAATTTGTTTAAGGGCAAGTGAGACGTTTTATGTGAAAATGCTCTTGAAGCTCTAAAGGTGTATATAATCCATATAGAGCATTTAAAAACTATTTCTCCGAGACAGGATACTTTGCAGTAACTGTATTCCCATTGTAGCTCACAATCAGAAAGGTAAGCCATTCTCATTTTCCACATCCAGAACTTTCCCTGTCTTAATGATGGTATTTCTGAAATATTTCCTGAATCTGACCCCACCTCTACATTTAGTCCTTATTACCTCCCCACCAGACTTAAAATCCATAAAGAAAGGCATGATGGCGATTTATCTATTGCTCTCTTCCTGATGCACACGGGGCACATGGTGGGCACTCACTCATTTTTGTGAAATCAGTGGACCTAATTCGCTAAGGTCCTCTAGTCCACTCCATGATGCATCAGAACACAGTTCTACCTGTGTCATGTACATACTTGTAAAACCTTCAAGGACTCTCTGTCATTGGTAGAATAAAGGACACACTACTGAATGTCACATCCAAATTCCTTCACAGTCTAGTTCCAAGCACCTTTCCAGGCTAGTCTTCTAGCCCTTGTCCACCGCCCTCCACCCCCGCCCCCGCCCGCCCCCATAGGATTCCCAAACACTCCATGCAGGCTCATGCTCCCAAACCTTCACTGAAGCTGTTCCCTCTGCCTGGAATGGCCTTCCTTTTACCTTCTTTATTCACCTGGTGGAATTTCACTTCTCCAAACACAGCTCAAATGTCACCTTCTCCAGCTCCCCCTAAAGGGCCTGTTTTGGTGCTCTCCTACCCAGCTTGTCATTCCCTTATTGCCTGTTTCCCATTACATTATAGTGGCTTTCATCCTCTTTTGATTTTTCTGTAAATTCCTTGAGAGCAGGGACTGAATCTCACCATCATTCCTTAGATATCTCCCGAATCTGACCACTTCTCACCACCTCCCCCACCAATCATTCGAGTAAGCCGCCAACCTCTCTCACCTGTTCCATGTGACAGCACCTGACCGGATGCATGTTGCCACACTGCTGTCCAACAGAGGACCTGCTGCAAAGCAGCCAATTGTCCTTTAACAATGTAAACAACCATATGCCACTCCTCTACCACAAATCCGCTAGTGGCTTCCCTTCACACTTAGAAAAACCCAAAGCCCTTGGCTGTCTGGCCCCTGCCTTCCCCACTAATTTCATCTGTACCATTCTCCCCCTTGCTCACTCCAGCCCATTTGTCTCTTTGCTTCTCCTTGAATATGCCAAGCTGTTTTCTCCTTGGGACTTAGGAACCATCTCCCCTCTGCCAGGAAAGCTCTTCCCCTGGATGTATGCATGGCTTGTTCCTTTACTTCACTGTGGTCCCTGCTCAGATGTCCCCTCCCCAGAGAGGCCCTCCCTAATCACTGTCTAAAAGAGCACCCTCCATTATGCCCTCCTGTCTTACCTGCTTTATTTCTCTTCACACTAAACGCCACCAGTTGTCGCCATTAATTTCCCATGCATTTATGTAGTTGTTCAGTTGTCACTGAGGAGAGAGACTGTTTTGTTTCTCACTATGTCTCTCGCATCTAGAACACTGCCTGGCAAATAACAGGCACTCAAGTGTTCATTGAATGAATGGGTGAATCTTTGTATCCCAGGTGTTTAACATGGTGTCTGGTTCTAGAAATCCTTAAGTGGATGAACAAATTAGCAAATTTTACAAATGACATGGAATCTTGGCATATATCCAGGATGACCCAGGATCTGAGCGCAAGTGTTTCATCCATTTGCTCCATGAACATAATCTTGCTTTTATTTAATATCATAGGTGATGCACCCAGGTTCCTCACTTTTTTCAGAAATTGGTTGTTGACAGAGGTCCTGCCCAAGAATACTTAGGGAATTTCAGAAAGACAACCAAGGGTGGCACAGCAGGGACTTTGAATACCCTTCTGCCCCACTGCCTCTTGTCAGCTCCTGACGGATTCTGATAAGGTATTCTATCTCCTGTGATTTATACAGAATGTACACTTGCTCTTAATCCCACTGAACACATTATTCTGAGGGCTGGAACAGGTGGAACATTGATTGTCCCCAAACTCTGAGAGGGTGGGCCCTTTACACCCTTTGTATTGGAGTTGGGTATTGCAATGAGGCTTCTGGGCGGCTGCACCCCAGCCTGCCTTAGTGTTTGTGCTTTAGGAACCTGAGTGGCTTTGATATGGCAGTTCGGTCCCTTCTAGGTGAGCTGGGGAACAATTTGGCACTTTTCGTGTCCACTTTGGCCTCTGGCAGTTGGTTTTCCTGCCCATTTTGTTTGTTGTTCTTAATTCCTTGCATATGGGGATGTAAAAGAAGCAGGCAGTGCAGAGGAGGGTGAACCCTTGGCACGGGTGAAGTGTAGCATATTGGCAATCTGTCCATCTGTCCTCTTAAGGCCAAGCGGTGACCAGATTTGCCCGATTCTCATGCATGGATGGCATCAGGGCCAGAGACCAGAACAGGGAGAGCCTGGGAGGTTCACACCCCATCCCCCCCTCAAATCTCAAGTATCCCATTACTAGACAAGAGTGGTAGATGGGGCCTCATAAGGTACAGAGGGAAGGGAACTAACTAGGTTAACTGCCCGTGGGCTCTGTTTCAAGTACTGAGCCAGGCCTTTTATGTGCATGGTGTCATTGGATGTTACCAAGAGTTGGTTAGGATTGTTACCTGCATCTCAGAGAAGAGAAAAACCAGGTTCAGAGAGGTTGATGACACTTGCCCAAGACGGTAAGTGGCAGAACTAGGATCTGAGATTCCAACCAGGCCTGTGTGACTCCCTGGCTGCCCACCAAGAGCAAGGATTTCTCTAACATCTAGAAGGACGTGGAGGTGGGGTGCGGGGCGGGGGGCAACAGCTGGAGGGGCAGCAAATGGGTCCTACCTGAAACTTGATCATCACCAGGCCCTGCAAAGTCCTGGTTATACAGATGCCACCTGGCTTCTCTTCTGTTTTGAAAACTGAATTCTCTGGCTGATGTACCAGGGTCATCCTGGTCGCACTCCGCGGTACTGGAGTGGATGAAGTACCCCACAGACACTCCTTCCAGCAGTGTCCTTCCACGCCATTCTGGCTCCGGTGTCTGCACGTAGTGCCGTCATAGAGTGCCTTCCTCCTCCTTAGGTCGCCAGTTTACTGCACCTCTCTCATTTCCAAAGTTGTACCCCCTGGGGCATGCACCCCGCCCGCATTTCTGGAGCTTTCGGCGGCTCCGGGTCACTGTGGGAACCTCCGGGCGTGTTAAGAGGCACTGCGGGCCACCAAGGTCCGAGCATCTTTGGGGCCATTCGCCAAGCCCCTGCCCCAGCGCTCCCGGCGACGCGCCGCAGTGCCCCCTCCGCCGCCAGGGGCCGCCCGGAAGCGGGGCTCCTCGAGCGCGGGGCGGGGAAAGGGGCGGTGCGCGGCGGTACCTGGGCCGCCGAGGAGCCGGGGGTGGGCTCTCCGGGGACAGCCGGCGGCCCCCCCAGATCCGCACCGCCAGCCGCCGGGAAGCTCGGGGCTCCGGGCGTAGAGGCTGCGCTGTCACATGGGCGGCGGCGACGGGGCCGCATTTAAGCGGCCGGGGGACGGCGCCCGCCTCCAGCGCGTCCTCGGGCTTGGCTCCCGCCGGGCGCCCCGCTCTCTGCCCGCCGGGGGCCCCGCGCCGCGCCGCACCGCGCCGCCCCCGCCGGGCCATGCGAGCGCGGGCCCCGCCGCGATGAGCTCGCACATCGCCAAAAGCGAGTCCAAGACGTCGCTGCTGAAGGCGGCGGCGGCGAGCGGGGGCAGCCGGGTTCCCCGCCACGGCCCTGCCCGGGAGCCAGGGCTGCCTGGCCGCCGGCTGCCCGGCACCGGCCCCGGCACGCCGCCGCCGTCCGGGGACCCCAGTTCGCGGAGGCCCCTGTGCCGGCCGGCGCCGCGAGAGGAGGGAGCGCAGGGGAGCAGGCGCGGGCTCCCCCAGGCGCACTGCAGGCCCCGGGAGGCGCTGCCGACCGCGGCGTCCCGACCTTCGCCGCCGTCGCCGCTGCCGCCGGCCCGCGGGCGGGATGGGGAGGAACGGGAGCTGTCCCCGGCGCTCGGCCTCCGGGGCTCCCTGAGAGCCCCGGGTCGCGGGGACTCCGCTCCAGCCGCCGCGTCCGAGGCAGACCCGTTCCTCCACCAGCTGCGCCCCATGCTCAGCTCCGCCTTCGGCCAGGTAAGGGCCGCGCCTCCCGCCCGCGCTCCCGGGCAAGGCGCTCGGGACCCTGCGCGGCTGCGCGCCCACAGTCCTCCTCCCGCTGCCCGCGGCCCCGGGTTACACTCCCCGTAGTCCTTCCGCAGCCCTGTGCCCTGGCCGGCACTCCTCCTCCCCCCCCCTCCCCCCCGGTGCCTGATTCAGCACCCTGTGCGCTGTCCACGCTCCGGGCCTCTCCTGGGCGAAGCACCAGCGCCTCGCCGCCCTCCACCTGCCAGAATAGGCCAGTCCTGGAAGGGAACGACCGCCGCAAGCCGTCTGGAGATTTGCAGGGGTCAGCAGGGGCGCTCCGAGCAGGTGGCGCCAAATCCACTCCTCTGGTCTCCAGCCAAGACTGCCAGTGAGCCACCCAAAGGAGCAAGGGGTTTGGAGTTAGGGGGCTCAAGAATGGCTACCTCGGGGCACACAGCCTTGCTTGGGGATGGGGGACGCTGGTCACGGGCTGTGGTGGCCCCAGAGACCTGGGAAAAGTTAGGAGAGCTAGATGGAGACTCAAAAATATGAGAAAAGAGAAGTGTCTGGGTAGCACGGAGGGGCTACACAGAGCTATGGCTCAAATCGGAACTTCAGGGGTGTTTTAAGGAGGTTGTCACTCCAGGGATGTCGCTGGGATGGCGGTTGGGCAGTTGTCAGGTCGTAGGCCGTGAAATAACACCCTAGCCTGAGTCGATGTGCGTTCTAGGGTCAGAAAGGTCACTAAGGGTTCACCAGTGGCTACACTCGTTTCCTCTAGGTCTTTCTCTTAAGGGTCCCAGGCAGCTGAGCATCTGTCCTCTAATCCACGTCTCCAGTCTGGGGTGCACTGCTGGGGAGAGAGGTTCGCGGAAAAGAACCTGTGAACTCCCGAGCAAAGCCAGGGTTGCCTCTAGTTCTGAGTCCATAATTAATTCAAACTCACTAGCACAGCGTTGAGACCGTTCTGCGGCAGCCGAGGAGGGGAGTAATGCAGGGGTCTGATGGCAGAGTTTGCATGGTGTGTGGAGGAAGAGAGGGCCCTGAGTGGTTCTGTGCTGGGATGTAGTGTAGAGAAGCTGTTTCAAGCTCCTGGCTCGCCATGCGGGATCAGAATTCCAAGGAGGCCGTGTGTGTATTCTGCCTCAGATCTGCACATTCCTTTTCAAAATACTACTCCGTGGCGGCTGAGGCCGGTGGAGGTCTGACATGAAGGAGCTACACGTGGATTCGGGTTGCACGGGGCTGCTGTGTGGTGTGATAGGGCAGCAATGTGTGGCTTTGTTCCTGTGGGGAGCCCTCGTTAGCCGAGTTAGCTGGAAGCAGTTCTTCAGAGTAGAGATTTGGAGGCAGAGCTTTGAGAGTGTTGAGCGCAGCAACGTGTTGAGGTGGAAGTTCACTGCAGTGGCTTATGTATTTGGCAGGCGGTGTGGGGTGTTCGGGCAGTGGTCTGTGGAGTGGGTCTGGGTCATGGAATCGTAGTCCCAGATCGTAGTACCTCACTGGGTTTGGGGGAATTAAATGGGACATGGAGATATGTACAGATTTTGGCCAGTGCATGGTCCAGAGCAAGGGCTCCATTGATATTAGTTATTATTGTTGTTGTTTTGTTGTTGTTGTTGTTATTGCTGATTAACTACCAAGTGCTGTCCGAGACCTTCTTCCTTCCATTTGTACTAGAGTCAGGGAGAGCCAGGGCTCAAAGTGACACTGAAGGGACCGAGATAGACTCCCATGTTAGGGGGAACAGGAATTAAGATTCTTTCAGTGACCTCCCAGAGCATCCTTACTGCCTGCAGGCAAATGGTGTGGTTTTGAGTCGAAGCCATAGAATGGTAGCTTGGGAGAAAGTAGAGATGTAGCTTCCAGTCCCAGCTCTGTCACTTCCCATTGCTGTGATCTTGGGCCTGTTCTCCTCTCTCTCTTTCTCTGGTCTGGGTTTGTTCATCCAGAAATGAGATTGACAAAAACTACCTTGCAGAGCTATTAACGAGGGTCACACAAGATTAAGGATATTAAACAGACTGGCTCCAGTATGTTCTGGAAAAAAACGGTAGCCTTCATTAATGTTATTGTTAGTAAAGTAACTGTCTGAATGTGGGCCTGTGTAAGGTACTTTGAAAGCTGTCTCTGAGCAAGGTGAGAAAGGCCATTAAAGGTAGGAGCTGAATGACAAGGGACCTTCCCTAGTACCCTCTTTGTGGCCAGCTAAGGACATGCCACCCAGCGGCCAAGAGAGATGTGATATCAGACATTAACTCAGAATAGGCATGATTTGGGGCAACTCTTGGCATTGGGTCTTGTAAAACTATTTTAAGAACAGTTTTTCTGCTCCTTACTCTAAGCTGGGGAAGAAACACCCCTTGTAGCGGAGGCAGATGTGTATAAAACCCACATCTCTGTCCCATCCTTCCCCTTTTTTCTAGCTCTAGCGACATCTTTTCTGATTTGAATAGTCTAGCCCAATTCCCAAGCTGCTTTGCACATAACAAGATCACAGTATCTAATGGGTGAATGACCAGTATCTCCAGCCTCAGGTCTGCAGAAGTTTCTTAGTTCCTATAGCTTAGAGGGCTGTGTACCATATTCACTCCGGCCCTGCAAAGTCTCTCCCTACTCGGGCAAAAAGCCCCTATTGCTTTTCCCCTGGGGCCTGGGGAAAGGGAAAGAGAAGGTCAGCTTGTGGTTGATATCAATCCTGTGGAGTCCTCCCAGACAGCTGCGTTTGCCTTTAGCTGTTTGGGGGAAGCAGCAAGGGTGCTTGAGACCTCAGTCAAGAGCTCACTAAACAATTGCCCAAGTATCTTCTCAGCCACCTGTGAAGGTTGGCATTATCATCCCCGATTTTAGAGATGAGGAGACAGTCTCAAGAGAGGGGAAGTGGCTTGTCCAAAGGCCACACAATAAGTAAATGGCAGGACTGTGATCTCTAAAGAACTGGTTGGGTGGGAAGTCACATAAGAGTGTTTCCTATTTGTCAGAAGCATCCACAAAGCACCTCTCAGGTTACGACCCAGCTTTCCCTGAGTGCGTTCACCCTGGGTTGTCATCCAAGTCTGAACACTGGTGATAGAACTGATTAGGGCTGGAGGCCAGCCTCCCTCCTAATCAGGAATAATCAGCAATGGGTTTATCCTTCTCATCCCTCTGGTCCTATTATTCCATTCCAGAACTCCCAAGTGTAGGCTTCTGGAAGCCCAGGGGCTGCTGCCCCAGTGAAGGGGGGCGGGAACGTGGGGCTACGTCATGTGCTTTGCTCCTTAGAGAAGCCCCTACTGTTCAGCCCTTCTAAAAACTTGCTGCTAAAGGTCAAGCCAGCGGCTCCCTCTAGATACCAGTTATCCCTGTCCCTCGGGACCACCATGGCCTGCCCTGCCCTGCCCCAAATAGCTTAAGTGAAGCTCTGAGTTTGAATCCCTGAGTCCCTTGCTGCCTTCAGCCTCAACCTAGGGTCAGCATCCTTCCCTGTAAAGAAGGATGGGATTTTTTCAGAGTGCACGACTTTTCCACGGGGGCCTGATTTTGCTGTCTCCTGTCTCCGGCTTCCAAGGACAGGCATATCAAGGTCGGCAGGCTGGTGCTGTGCTCAGGGCTGGCCTGCAGGGGGCAGGAGTCACCAGGTCTGACTGAGTGGGTGTTCTGCTGAGTATGGAGAGGCCGGCATAGCCGGCCCTTTAAGACCAACGCTGGGCAGGCGAAGGGGCACCTTCTAGGTGCCTGGCACTGTGTCCAGCCCTTTGCCTGTATTATCTCACTAACTCCTCACAACAGCCCTAGGAGGGAAGGGTTATTAGTGTACCCATTTTATAAAGAAACTGAGGCTCAGAGAGATTTACAAGTTCTCAAGGTCATAGAGTTTGCTAGGCAGCAGGGCAAGATTTGAACCCAGGTTTGTCTGCCCCTGCATTCCAAGCTCTTAGTATCTGTGTCCATGGCTCTCAACACTGGCTGCAGATCAGAATAACCTGGAGCACTAACCACCACCAATGTCCAGAGCTCACCTACACCTATTAAATCAGAATCATCTGCAGCTAGCGTTGAGAATCTTCACTTGACGCTGCGCTGCCTTTCCATATATCTGCCCAGGTAGTTAATATGAATTGGGTTTATACCTGGAACCTAACTGGATTTCCCTCTGGGGTCCCTGGTGAGCGCCAGCTTGTCAAGAGTCTGCAGATGGTTGCTTTCCTAGGCTTGATCTCCAAGTCTTTCCTGATCCCCCCAAGACTAAGTCAGATTCCTTTGTCTCACATTCTCAGTGGTTTTGCGTTTCCTTCCCCCTTCATAGCATTTACCGGGAACGTGATTAAATAAGTGCATTCATAGCTCTTTAATAGCTCTTGCCCGCCTGCTAGAATGTAAGCTCCCTGAAAGCAGGGACCAGGCTTATCTTGTTCCCCACAGCATTCACAGAGCCAGGCACAGTGCCTGGCACATAAACACTGGACAAATGATACTTCTTTCTTCCATTTTAAGAATTACTCATTGAGTATCTATCACGCGCCGGGTATTTGTCCACATCCGTTTTAAAAGCAAGATAAGGGGAAACCCCCTTTTCCAGGAAAGGAAACAGAAGCTCTGGAATGTGAGAAGTCAGAAGCTGGCGAAAGAGCCAGGATTCAAGCCTGCAGTCCCTTCTCATGCACCTGAGTCTCATGACCCTGACCCCGGGCCCCGCAGAGAGGCTGGTTCATGCTCTTTTGTGGAGGAACGCATCTTTGGAGAAGGCACTTATGTTAGCTGCTCACTCTTTGGTTTCATCTCCCGGGTGTCTCTCCTGCCCTTTGGGCGTCAACACCTCCCCAGGCTCCTCCCTCTGTCCTCAGGGGTGCCCCTCCTTCTCGTACCTCCTCTGGAGGTTTGGTCCCCACAAGGCTGCTGAGTAACTCCCCTAATTAAACCATTGCAATGTCAGCAGCAGCACAGACGTCAAGAGCTCTCCAAGGACTTCCTCCCCCGACTCCCTGGGAGCGAGCGAGCCTGTGGCACCTTCTGGGTAGCGCCCCACCCACTCCCTTAATGGAACTTCTGACCAGCCACTGAAGCTGGACACAAAGTCCCTGGGAAAGCAGCCTCTCTGGACTGAAAACTTTCAGCGCGGCGTGGAAGGGTTGTTGCATCAGGGCCGGGGAGAGTTTGGCTTCCCATCACCTCTCTGGCGCCCCCTGCTGGGAAAAGCTGGAGGCCGGGAAACAGGGACACTTCCGCTCTTGGGTCGTCCGGCTCCTGCCCTAGATCTTGAATGTGACATCTGAGGCTTGAGATGAGTTCTCATCAAACCTGGAACCCAGAGGGACAAGGAAGAGCCACTCACCTAAAAAGTTCCAGTCGTGGGACCTTGAAGACCACTTTGCAAAGGGCGGCCCCTCTGCTCTGGACCCCAAGGAAGCCTTGAAAGATCCTCGCTCAGGATTAGGCAAAGGATTGTTCGAGGGTTGGCAGCCCTCCATCACGCCCTCTGCACCAGCACTGCCTCCATCATGCCCCGCTACCCCCGCAGTCTCTTGATTTCTCTTGGGTTGGAGAGACCCCATGTAGCAAAGGGAGCGGAAGGATCTGCTTGCTGCTGTTGGCTCAGCTTGTGCTTCCAGCCCCGGAGCTTCATCCCATTTCAGTGACGAAGCAAGTGTGAAAAATGGAGCGTGATGGGGACGTCACATGATCTTCCAGGCCCTGAACTGGAACTGCCTGCTCTCAATCCAGCTGCGATCGCCAGGGGGCAATTAAGATGTGTGTCTGTCCCTAGGTGCTTGCGTGTGTGTGTTTGTGCGCAGGTGTGTGTGTGTGTGTGTGTGTGTGTGTGTGTGTGTGTGTGTGTGTGAATGCACACACAAGACTGGGAGCTGGGAGGCAACCTGGCTTTGGTGGCCCAAACTAGCCTGCTTCCCCTTCTAGGTCTGCTGGCCTAATTCCCAGCTGCAGCTGCCATTCTGGGCCCCCCTCCCTGAAGCAATCTCCCTGCAGATTTGGCAGCAGGAGAGGAGGGGCTGAGGGAAGGGAAATGAACCGGAGAGAGGACTGAGCTCTAATCTGATGTAGATGATCCGGCAGCCTTCCCCAGCTTGCTGTCCTCTGCCATCAGCTCCCCGGAGGGTTTTCTATGTGCCCTGCACTCTCCCCTCCTGCCTTCATCTCCTTAAGAAAGTGTCCAGAAAGTTTAACCCAGACACACAAACACACAGACAATCCACCAAAAAAAAAAAAAAAAAAAAATCAGAGAGCCAGAGCAGGCAGACGAGTAAGAGAGCACGCGCGCAAGAGAGAGGGTTCAGAACGGGCCAGGAGGAAGAGCTGCGCGGGCAGAGGGAGGCTGGGGTTGGCCGTGACAGGGACTAAGGTCTCTTAGACCCCAGGAGCCTCCTTCATGGACCTGGGGATCCTGAGAGGGGCTGCCTCAGCTTAGGATGGGCAACTGTGTCAAGTCTCCACTGAGAAATCTCTCAAGGAAGGTATGTTTCTGGAATTCTCAATACCTGGGGCAGGGGAAGGGGGCCTCTTGCCATCTGTCCCAGAGTTGGGGACAGAGGGGGTGGGCATCTGAAGTTTGCTACCCTTTCCATGGGTTCTGTCGAGAGCTCCTTCCCTGTTCCCACCTCCAGATTCCCTCTGATCCCCGTTTTCAGTGTCTCGGGCTCTGAGCTGAAGTTGGGACTTACAGCTGCATGGGGGGGGGGGTGGGCTGTGTTTGGGAATTAGCACAAGATTTAGAAAAGAAACCAGGTAGTTCCTGGGCCATAAAATGACAAGCCCAGGTCCATAGAATGTGAGTGGACAGATCCCCTTGGGGCTGCTGGATCTGAAGAAGGTTGAGCTGGGCTTTTGACCCTGCTGCTACTGAGGTAGGGCTTCTCAGCTGTAGGGCTGTGGGAGGGGTGGTGGCTCATTCATCTCTTTAAGAGTCTCTGGCCCTCTCTCTGGTGGTCTCTAAGCCTTCCGACTTGTGGGTTTTGAAGTAGCTCCCATTGCTACTGGGGTATGCCCTGCTACCCTCAATAATTCCTGAATCTGGTCAGAGAATCTCAACTAGGACCAGGCTGGTTCAGGGCCCCGGATTGTTTTACTGAGAAATAGGATATTGAGCAAAGGTGTCTGTAAGTCGCTTTTTGCCGTGGATTTATTGCTTATACACCAGGATAATATCCTTTTGCAAGAATTCCTTTTGGAAAGCAAATCACCACCTCCAAAACACTTTTTTTATGCAAAGCTGGGCTTACATCTATAGGGTTTTGCTTCAGGCAGGCTCTGCCTGTGTTTCTAGCCCTCTGTAGTCAAGCTGGAGAAGAAACTCGTAGATATTATTTAAAGGAAGGAGGAATGATAGGGATGTTTTCCTCCAGTTCTGTCATTTTCCAGTCAAGGAACTTAATTACCACTGGGGTGAAGTGACTTACCCAAGGTCTCAGGTTAGCTAATGGCTTCTCTGTCCCTAACCCCGTACTACCTCCTGGGTCAGTTCGATAGTCTTCTTAGGACATTCCGGGTTTTTCTGTTCATCGTCTTCCTATTTAGCTAAGCTGCTCACATCAAATTCCCTTTAATCCTCACTGGTCCCTTGGATCCTTCCGAGGGTTGACAGTTCCTTTTGTGCATACAGCCCACATCATCTGTCATCTTAGGGGAGTCTTTGTCACCAGAGGTGACCTCCACGCTGTTGCAGAGAAGCGGAAACTGACCTGAATTAGTCTAGAGGACCACAGGGTGAAAGATTTCCCCCGGAGTTCTGTCCGGAGCTTAAAGAGGTGAACTTTAACAACAACAAGCATTGTCCCTCTGCCCCCCCATCTCCCCCCGCCCCCGTACACCACAGAGTGCTTAAGAGCCCCACTTCTCAAACCTTTTCTTTCCAGCCATGTGACCTTGGGCAAGTTACGTAACCTCTCTGGGCCTCAGTTCCCCCGTCCACCAGGTGGGAATACTAATATTTACCTCCTAAGGTGATCGTTAGAAGCAAATAAAGTGCTGTGCACACTGCCCGGAACGGAGTCCTCAATAAATGGCAGCTCATATTACCATCATCATGATCCCCATTTTTCCACTCTGGATGTTCGGAGAAGGCGGGGTGGAGGGAAGAAGGAAAATAGGAGAGGTTTTGTTTGAGTCCGCGGAATAAGGTAAAAGACAATAAAACGCATTGCATTCAATTTCATGTTCTTTTGTAATAGTAATAATTACTTTCTTCTGAATAGCTACAACGTATCCAGCGTCTGTGATCTCATTTGCTCTTTTCCACCAAGTAGTTCTCTTGGCTGTTTTATAGAGAAAGGAGCTGGACTTAAGAGATAAGAGCTTTCCTAAGGTCACACAGCCCAGTGGACACAGAGTTGAGAGTTTTGAAACGTCGGTCCGTGTGAATCCATAGCTCGTATTTTATTTGTATTTTTGCCTCCGAGAGAGGCTGCCTCTCTCTTCCCTGCTGGCAGAAGTGTTATTCACAGATTCCCGCGTCCGGACCTTGCAGGTCGTCCGGATTCCCACTTGCTGCAGCGAGCGATTCCCTCTCCCACCTCACCAAGCCCTGGCTCATTTAACCACTCCTGAATACCTTCCAGGAGAGAGAGAGTTCTGACCTGCCTTCTCTTGGCCAGCTTGGGTTGTTAGAAAGCTGTTGGGTCGTGAGGCCAGCTGACCCTTCTTGTTGCTATGCTACACTTGGGAGATGGCCCCATGGTGCCAGGAGACATTGTCAGCCTGTGGACCGCTGCCCACTTGGCTTCCTGAGTGTGGCGGCCGGGGAGCCGGGGCCGGGGAGAGGTGGCTTGCTCCGGGCTCTGTGCAGGGCAGGACCAGGCTGTCAGGTGCCATCACCGGCCGGGGAAGAACAGCAGCCTCCTGGGGCAACTTGGTGCCAGGCGGTATTATGATCAAGACATGCAGTGGAAAATCCCTAGCCACCACTGGTGCCTCCTTCGTGGGGACACGTTCTTCTCCATCCCTTCTCAGGTCTTCCCTGATGGGCACATATTCTCCCACTTGCTCTGGAGCCAGAAGTAAATGCCTTCTGGCTCCCAGCATCTCTTATGCTGCATCTCCACCATCGGCATCTCCGGCATCCCCGTCATTGTCATCCCCACAGCAGCTCCATGTCTTCCGCTCTTACTATGCTCCAGGCGCTGGGCAATAGCTCATTTATTTCTCACGAGAATCCTGTGAGTGGCCACGTTGATACCCACTGGGCAGAGATGGCAACTAGAGCACAGAGAGTTGAAGTCACCTGCCCAAGGTCACACAGCAAGCGAGAATTTGTCCTCAAACTGTTGGATCCCAAAGCCAGGCACTGAATCACCTCTCAGAGTTCTATGCTGCCTGCTGCCTCCACCCTCCAGGCTTGTGCTCACTCTGAGCCAAGTGTGCAAGACTCAGCCAGGAACGAAAAGGCTGATTCTCTACACACATCTCCGGAGATTGTTTCTTGGGGTCCAGCCGCTCTCTACTCCCGGGCTTCCTCTGAGCCAGCCTCCCAGTTGGGAAGGTCTCTCTGATTCTGCCCTCGCTCTAGCCTGGGTCCTGGAAGCCTGTGCGAGTATGGCCGAGGCTCCGAACTCTTTTAGACATCAAGCCAGAATGGCCCTTGGCCTCTCTGACATCTCTCAAGTTCTGAGACAACCAAAGACCTACCCTATTGCATTCACTGAACTTGGGCCTTGCACTGAAGACCTTCACCCAGGGTCTGAACTAAGATACTGCTCCTCCCTCTCTAGGCCTGAGAGGCTTAGGAAGTTGGGAGGGGAGTCTAGTCTGTAGCCCCAGAGTGTGGGGCTTTGGGGAGAAGAGGCAGGAGAGGAGAGGCAGGATGACGTAGGCCGGGGGGAGCTAGTTCTGCTTCTCAGCCTGGGAGGAGAGGCTGCCCCCTAGGTCATAGGGTCTTCTCCTGGGCATGACCTTCTGTCAGCTGGAGGAACCTGGCAGCAAGTGCGGGTGGGGGCAGCAGGCTAGAAGGGTAGGGCCTGCAGCTCTGGGGTTCTAGGACAAAGACAGCCCTCCAAGTATTAGCTGCTCTGTTTCTCCTTGGGAAGGTTTGCCTCCAAATCCTCACACTGAGGGGAGGCATCCAAGCTCAGGACTGAAGGCAGAGCACCCTGTCCTGGATCCTGGGGGGCCCTGGGCATCCTGGGGAGGCCAGGGTGGAGTAGAATGTTGTGTCTGGATGCTGCTGTTGTCCTAAGGGGACGGTCTGTGGACAGTGCTGGCTTTTTATAGCTGCATGGGAACCAGCAGGGAGGAGGAGGGGAGGGCCAGGGCCCGGGAGCACAGCTATATTCGGTAAGCAGAGAGGGCCCCTGCCTCAGCCTCTAGAGGTCGGGCAAGCTGGGCGGGGAGCCAGAGACAGACAGGAGGGGGGGGAAAGAGAGCTGCTGGGGGCAGAGAGTGTCTGGTCTTGAGGCTGCAAACTGGGAAGAATCTGACCCACAGATAGGCTTTGCCTGGCCCAGCCGGTGCTTTAAATCAGAAGGAAACATCGGGCTGAGTTAAGTAAGGCTCTGCCCCTTCAGAGGCAGCCTACAGCCTCCATTTTGCCCCAGGCCTCCCTCTTCCCCTCCCTGCTTGTTTCTGTTAGCGAGGCCCCTGTGTTTGCACCTGCCAGCCCAGCAGCCCACCTGAGCTTGCTCTGCGTGGTTCCAGCTCTGACTGTCCTCACTGCCTTCCAGTGGGGTCCAGCGGCGCAGGGCCACAAATCCGTTTGGGAGCATCTTGGGCAAGGATGGTATTCATTAGTTTCTGAGTGAGCACTTCCCATTGGTTGGAGCAGAAGCCCTGCCCCCGCCCCTCCTCTCTGTAAGCTTCCACATGCACGTGAGTGTGTGATTCTGTGTGTACGTGTCGTGAGCATGTGTGTGCACATGTCCCACACAGTGGGTGTCACCCCCAGATCTTCCTGGAGCAGCTGTGACAGTCAAGGATCAGAGACTCCATCTGTTGAACCAATTTGACTCCTGCCTCCCATGCATCCTGAACCCCGCTATTTGACTCTCAAGGGTCTCCTCTTGAGGCGAGCCCCTTCTAGGACCCGGAGCCAGGCTAAGGCCAGGAGGGCCTGTGGGGCATGGAGGTGACACCGTGCCTCTCTTTTGTATTTGCTTGGTGCTGGCTGAAGATGCGCCGGGAGGAGAAGAACAGCTACATGGTGGTGCAGATGAGCCAGGAGGGGCCCGCAGCCAGCGGCGAGCTCCCGGGACCGCTCCTGATGCTGGCCCAGAACTGCGCCGTCATGCACAACCTGCTGGGCCCCGCCTGCATTTTCCTGCGCAAGGGCTTCGCCGAGAACAGGCAGCCTGTACGTAAGTTGGCCCCAGTGGAGCCACATTCGACTTGGCTTCAGAGGGCATGAGGAGGTGCTGGGAAGAAGAGGGGCTCTGTCGGCAGCAACCCGTATCCCCTCATGGATGTACCCCAAACCCTCAACTTGTGAATCTGACCCCCCCCAAATTTCCCACCCATGGCTGCAAAGCACTGGTGTGTCCACATGCACCAGCAAGAAGTAACAATAGCAGCTAATGTGTTTTGTTTGCTTGCTTGCTTGTTTTTTTGCACACATACTCTGTGCGAGGCTATGTGCTAAGTGCTTTGGTGCATCGCCTCATGTAAGGCTTAGAACAACTCTGAGAGGTAAGTCCTATTATCACCCCCATTTTACAGATGAGGAAACTGATTTGGAGAGGTAAACATATTCAAGATGACAGCTAGGGGGTGGTAGAGGTCGGCTTCAAACCCAGGGAGTCTGACTCAAACGCTTCCTGTTCTCCTAACGGCAGCACTGAATACACAGGCCTGTCCAGGGGAACTTCCTCCAGTGGTGGAAATATTCTACGATCCATGCTGCCCGATACAGTAGCCACCAGCCACACGTGGCTATTGAGCACTTGAAACGTGGCTAGGGCAACTGAGGACCTGCATTATTAATTTCATTGGCTTCCGATTCCAATTTAAATAACCACACTCACGGCTACTTTGTCCGGGCAGATATCTGAACGGTCACAGGGAGGAGGGTAATAATGATGATGTTACAGACACAAACATTTGCAGGTTCCACTTACTGAATGCCACATGCTAAACACTTTACATATCTCATCTCACGAGATGCTCGCAAAGTCCCTGTAACATGGGTACTGGTATTAACCTATTTTACAGATGAGGAGACTGTGGCTCAGAGAGCTGAAGTGACCTGCCCAAGGCCCCACAGCTAGGAAGTAGCAGATCGGGCTTTGCACTTGAGCTTGTCTGACTCTAGAGGTCAAGCTCTTCTCCCAGACCGCATGTGTTGGGGAAAAAGGAGTGTGCATGTGCTGTCTTCCCATCTGACCCCTGGGGATGGTGCTCATGGTTTCCCTGTCACATTGGTGGGCATCCCCGGCTCTACTACGCATACCCCCACTGCTCCACAAGGGGAGTGTGTGATCCAAGGGTCGGCCGCCTGGACTCCGCCAGACCAGCTCTGCCAGAGGCACATGGAGCAGGGGTACCTGGCTTTCCTGCTCCCTGGCTCTGGTTATGCAAGAAGGGGAGGGTGCTGCAGTGGAGGTCAGCAGCATCCTGTTCCTCTCCAATCCTGCAGAGCTGGGTCCTGGAGAAGTGGGAGGCTGCTTGAGGCTTGAAGGGTGGGAAAGGACTCATGTCTGAATGACTTGTCCTAAGGTGTGTGCATGCATACACTTGCCTACTTGCTCACTTCACTTGCTGGGGGTATAGGGCATTGCAAAAATCATCCTTTTTATCCACCCAAGGTGTTGCTCTGTAGCCCCTTTCTTTTCTTTTCTTTTTTTCCCCTAATTTTATGTATTTGTCAGAGAGAGAGCACAAGCAGGGAGAGAGAGGCAGAGGGAGAAGCAGACTCTGCACTGAGCAGGGAGCCCGATGCAGGACTTGATATCAGGACCCCGGGATCATGACCCGAGCCAAAGGCAGATGCTTAACCAACTGAGCCACCCAGGCATCCCTCAGCGGCCCCTTTCTAGAAGACTCTCAGAGTTTCCGGAGCTGGTGTCTCTTGCCCTGGGGCCAGTGGGTGGGCAGCTGTCTCTTGCCTGCCCTGACCCTGTTGGCTAGAACAGCCTGCGTGCACAGCTGAGACGCCTCATGCTCGCTGGGGCCTGCCTGTGTGTGTTCATGTGAGGTGTGCCCACACCCGGCGTGCGCTTCCTCAGGGCAGGCACACCCTGCCCCACATTCTTCCTGCCCAAAGTCAGAGAGCTGTGACGTGTGGGGAGGCTGAGCCCTGGGCGCCAGTTTTGTAGCCTACTGAATAGCTCCAGCTGGGCATCCATTTTGTGCTGGTCTGTCCACCTCCTGGGAAGGTCTGGAGTGACCGGCACCTCATCGGCCAGAGCCCACCCTGTGCGTCCTCTGGGCCTGCTCTTTGGAGACTTCTCTGCCATCTGTTCAGATGCCCTAGACCCAGGGCTTCCTTGAGTCCCCAAGGAGACCTGGGCACGGCTCGAAGCTGGAGATGTGTGCTTTGGACCCTGGCGGCAGCCCCCAGCACTGGCAGCCCCCAGGGTCCTATGCTGTGTCCCATGACGGGGCAAGGTGTAGGATGGGGGTCAAGTTGGAGAAGGTGGGCCATGCCCAAGAAGCAGGGCATAGCCCTAATTCTTCCTCCTTGCCCTTGGCTCTTCCTCCTCCCCTTCCTCTCAGGCAGCCTGTCGAGTCCCGGCTTTCTGTCCCTCCAGCCCTTCTCCTGTTGCCTTGCAGGCTTCTTCTCTGTTGTGACCCACAACAACCCGCCCACCCCGCTTTATTTACAGGTTTTTGCCTCCATACCAGCTCTGTTCCCTGACACATTCTTGTATCTGAAATGGGGACACAGATGGGGCTCTGGGGTCTCTGGGCATCTCCTGTGTCTATGGGGAATGTGGGGCTGAACTTTTTTCCCTCAATGACGTGGTCCAGGCCCTCTCCCCACCCGGTGTTTGCTGTCCCTCGGATGGTCCTCAGGTTGGGCATTTTGTGACTTCTAGGCCCCTCGCAGCTGCTAATAGGACACATTCTTTTGTTTCAGGACAGATCACTGCGGCCAGAGGAGATTGAAGGTAAGACCCGGCCCCTTAGGGGAAAGGGTTGCTCAGCTGTCCAGGAAGGTGAGGGAAGGGAGATTGCTGGGAAGAGAGGAAGAGACATCTTGGCCTCCTGGGGATGTGGCCTGGTATAGGGCTGGGCATCCTCTGTGGGGCCAGGGGTCAGGGGAGTGCAGTCTGGGCAGCTCCGGGGCCTGGCTTTCCCGGCTGGTGGGCGCTTGGGCCGCCTCTGCCCAGAGGCTCTGCAGGTCCCACTTTTCGTCTCTTCTTCAGCCATGCCCACTGTTATTCTTTTCCTCAGAGCTCCGAGAGGCCTTCCGAGAATTTGACAAGGACAAGGATGGCTACATCAACTGTCGGGACCTGGGCAACTGCATGCGCACCATGGGCTACATGCCCACGGAGATGGAGCTCATTGAGCTGTCCCAGCAGATCAACATGAACCGTGAGTCCCTCCACTGTGCACCTCCTTCCCTTCCCGCCCCCACCATCGTGGTCCTCTGCAGTCACACAGGCCTGGGTCTCAGTTCTGGGCCCATCTCTTCCGGGCTCTGTGACCTGGGGCAAACGACTTAGTCTCTCTGAGCCTGTTTTCTCAGGGGGAAACTGTAAAATGAGAGAAGCACAGGAAGTCCGTGAGGGAATATCTGTGAAACAGCCCCGCGCCTGGCACACAGGGATTGTTGAACAGAAGGAAGCTATTACTCCTATATTATTCTCTGTCTTCGTTTGGGTTCTCCCAGAAGCAGACCCTGAGACAAGTATCTGAGTGCAAGCAATTTATGTGAAGGTGAAGGGAAGCGTCAGGAGGGAGTAGGGAAGTGAGACCACAAAGAGGCACAGCCCACAGAGGGTGAACTCTCAAGCCAGCTGGCACCACGAGGGCCGAGAGTCTCATTCTGCTAGGCAGCTCCAGGAGTTTGTGCAGTGTTCCCACTTTGAGCCCTCCCCAGTGTTTCTTTCTTCCATCCCTATGTGCCTCTGTCCACCTGCTGACTGGTTCCCTCGGCCTAACCCTGGCCACCCCCCGAGCCATTCTGTGACAGACCAACTGTCCATAGTCACCTCTCTGTCCTCATTTGGGCTTTGGTTGTACCCTGGACCTGGCACTAGATAGGTCAAGGAGGGGTTCACAGTGCCTTCCTTGGCTTAATTAGAGATGGGGAGTGCTTGGATGGATGACCTAGCCCTTTCCTCTATCTCCAGTGGGTGGCCATGTGGATTTTGATGACTTCGTAGAGCTAATGGGACCTAAACTCCTGGCAGAAACAGCAGATATGATCGGAGTGAAGGAACTGCGAGATGCTTTCCGAGAGGTGAGTAATGGGCACTGGACAGGCAGGGGTGAGGGGGGTTGTTAGAGTTCCGACCTGCAGGATGGTTACTTGAGAAATCTGAGCCCTGGATCACATACCAGGGGAAGGAGCTTGGACAGAGAAGGGTCTTTGGGGAAGGGGGGAGACAGGCTAGAAAAGGAGCCCAACCTTGGGATCTGCTTCTACATTCCCCATGTTGTAGCTACTCCTCTCTCCTCTTTGCCCTCTCCAGTTTGACACCAATGGTGATGGGGAGATAAGCACCAGTGAGCTACGAGAGGCCATGAGGAAACTCCTGGGTCATCAGGTGGGACACCGAGACATAGAGGAAATTATCCGAGATGTGGACCTCAATGGGGATGGACGAGTAGACTTTGAAGGTAGGTGAGGTGTGAATGTGGAAGAGAAGCCAAGGTGGTAGTGACGATCCATGGAGACTTCCAACTGTGTACCCATCATGATTCCAACTTTCCATGCTCCTACCCTTCCATTCTCTT